>NW_003101673.1:1948513-2046620 GCF_000003855.2 Blastomyces gilchristii SLH14081
AGAAAGACTCATTCAGGAAGAGATATCGGAGGGGAATTGACATGGAACCTCTAGAGAACAGCCACCGGGTAACCGCGTCTACCGCCTCATAAGCCCCTCTATCACTTCCACCCTCTACCCCTACCCTCTTACCACTTCTTCCACCCCTACCCCCTCTACCACCACCACCGCCTCTACCGCCCCGCAATCCCCCTCTATCATCATCACCACCTCTACCACTTCACAACCCTCTTTATCACTTCCATTCTCTATCTCTATCCACTGTTATCACCCTTTCCATCTCTTTCACTCTCTATCCTCTCTATCATTATCATCATCTCTACTTCTTCTACTACTCTCTTTCACTCTGTATCATCTCTATCATCATTATCAGATTAATCAGAGCTGTACAGACTGTAGAGTCAGCTATTCAATCTCATTCATGAATTCAAAGAGATGTTAATGACATCACATGAGATTTTATTACAGAGTATTTAGCAGTATATACTATAAACACAGAGATCAAAATGTGATAGAGATAGTAAGAGAGAAGTAGAGATAGTGAAAGTGATAGAAGAGACTGTAGAGTAGTAGAGATAATGATGATGATAGAGAGGCTAGAGAGTGGAAAAGGTGATAGAGAGGGGTGATAGAGGTGGTAGAAATGGGAGAGATGATAGAGATGGTAAGAGAGGGGTAGAATGATAAGATGAGAGTAGAGATAGAGAGTGGAAGTGATAGAGAGTGCTGCGAGGCGGTAGAGGCAGTGGTGGTGGTAGAGGTGATAGGGGAGATAGAGGTGGTAAGGGGTGATAAGGGGTGGTAAGGGGGGGTCGGAGTGGAAGAAGTGTAGAGGTGGTAGAGGTGATAGGGATGGTAAGAGAGTGAGTGGTAAGATGGGGGTAGGGTAGAGATATGGAGTGGAAGTGATAGGGGGGGCTGTGGGGTGGTAGAGGCAGTGGTGGTAGAGATGGTAGAAGTGGTAGGAGTGGTAGAGGTGATAGGGGTGGTAGGGGTGGTAGGGGTGGTAGAGGTTGGTAAGAGTGAGTGGTAAGATGGAGGTAGGGGTATGAAGTGGAAGTAATAGGGGGTGCTACGGGGCGTTAGAGGCGGTGGTAGGGGGTAGATAGAGTGGTGCAATTGGCAGGCGCCACTACATATCCATGGATGGATTTGATGGGGTGCATGTGATATCATGTGAGGTCACGTTACAGGGCATTTTACTCGGAAAAGTTGGTTTTTCTATAATATATAGAGAGATGACATACAGATCTATTTCAATGAATACTTGCTACATATATAAAGAATTATCAACATATATTAGGTGAATGAACTCAAGTGGATAAAAATTGAATTCATGTAACCTCTGTCTTATTGAGTAATGGCTGGTCAAAAATAGGGGAGAATCGGGCAGAAGAAAAAGAGTAGCTAAGGTAAACTATGTCCGGTGTGAATGATACATAAATGAGAATATGTCAAGAGAATATAATAATGAGATTGGAAAAGGGGGAAACACATTCAAGATCATCAACCATAACAAAGCATGACAAAAAAGAAAAGAAAAGAAAGAACAACATCGAGGGACTTAAAACGTAAAAAGGAATGATACGCCAAAAAGAAATACACCCCTCCCCATACACGAAAAACAACAAACGCGCGCTACGAATAATCACCAAAATTATGCAAGGCAATATCCATCCGATCCTTAACCTGCGGCGTATCATTGTCTGCCTCATCATGCGCATTCGGGCGCGCAGACTCCGTCTGCAAAGAGTAATCACCACCGACACAACCAGCAGCACTCCCCACACCATTCACCCCCCCATCCCCACCTCCATCGCCACTCCCGCTCCCGCCGCTCCCGCCGCACCCACCGACAACCCCATTCTCCATCCCCGCCGGCACAATCCTCCCCAACGCATCCACATCCGCCCCATTAGCAGCAACCCGAATATCCCTCGAGTTCGCCACGCCATGCAAAACCGCCTTCCTCGCGCTCTCGATAACCTTCACCTTCCTCCCCTCCCCGCGCACCTTCTCCAAGTGCTCGAAATAGCCCTCGGGCACGGGCGTGATGTACGAGCCGCAGAAGACGCCGACTTCGAAGTTCTGTGGCCGCGTGGGGTCGTCCTGGGAGCTTTCGACGCAGGCTTCTTTGAGGTCTGAGAGGGTTTGGAAGATTACGGTGTCGGCGCCGATGTGGCGGGCGATGGAGGCTGCGTCGCGGTTGTGTGCAACGAGTTCGCTTGGGGAGGCGAGGTCGATGCCGTAGATGTGGGCGTGGCTGTTTGGTGTTTTCTTGGTTAGTAGGTTGTGTTATATATTTGATGAGAGATGTGGGCAGGGCAGGGGGATATATATCGTGGTTGGGTGTGCATGTGCGGGTAAAACTTACGCTATTGGCGGAGCACAACTGGCAAAATGCACCGTCTTCGCACCCGCCTCACGGGCCATGGTGACGATTTCCCTGCTCGTCGTGCCGCGCACGATACTATCGTCAACAAGCAGGACATTGCGGTCCTTGAACTCCGCGGCCATGGCATTCAGCTTCCGCCGCACGCCCTTCTGCCGCGCCTTTTGCTCCGGCATGATAAACGTGCGGAACACATAGCGGTTCTTGATGAAGCCCTGGCAATAGGGTTTGTCGAGGTAGCGCGCGACACTGGCCGCGGACGTGTTTGAGGTTTCGGGGATGGGGATCACGACGTCGATTTCCTCGATGGCTTTGGCGCCCAGGGTCTTGTAGATGGTCTGCGCGAGCTTGTCGCCCATGCGCTGCCGGCTGCGGTACACGCTGATCCCGTCGATGACGGAGTCTGGGCGCGCGAAGTAGACGTATTCGAAGATGTCCGGGGTGTAGTTTTGCTTGGGGTATACTTGGCGGAAGACGGGCTTGCCTCCCTTCTGGATAATGACGGCCTCGCCTGGTTGGATGTCCTGGAACGTGGTGAAACCTAGCTGGTCGAGCGCAACGGATTCAGATGCCATCATGTAATCCATCCCCTCGCCGGTGGCGGATGGGCGCGAGCCGAGGACCAAGGGACGGATACCGTATGCGTCGCGGAAACCCAGGACGCCAAAACCGGCTATCATGGCCGTACAGGCCCAGCCGCCCTGGCAGCGCTCGTACATGCGGCTTAGACTTGTGAAGACGTCCTGGTGGTTGACGCGGGCCTTTTTCGTCTCGTTCAGCTCATTGGCGAAGACGTTGAGCATCAGCTCGCTGTCGCTGTCCGTGTTGATGTGGCGGTGGGCGTCGTAATCGAGGAAGCTCTTGAGGTCGCTGGCGTTGATGAGGTTGCCGTTGTGGGCTAGTGTGATGCCATAGGGGCTGTTGACGTAAAACGGCTGTGCTTCAGCATTGGCACTGCTGCCAGCTGTGGGGTATCTGAGATGTGCAATGCCCATGAAGCCGGGAAGGTCGGCAACGCGGGCTCCGTCGTTGAACACCTTTGCAGCCATGCCATTTCCTTTGCATTGGAATATGCGGCCGCCGGAGGCACAGGTTGAGATTCCGCAGGCATCTTGGCCACGGTGTTGGAGTAGGTAGAGGGCCTCGTGGAGGTCAATGCTGGCGCTGGCCTTGGGGTCCGCAAGGATGAGGGCTAGGATGCCGCACATATTGGGCGTGGATTATATAGAAGTAACTAGATATTTGGGAATTCTTTCTTGTAAGCTGTCATTTTTGATACAAGAACGAAGTTGGGGGGGGGGGGGGGCAAAGATATCCACCCCTTAAAATTTAAAAGAGGGGGGGAAAAAAAGTGCAAAACACAACACAAGATAGGGGTCAGAATAATTGGAGTTCTCCGCAAGAAAAATTAGGAAGTCTAACATCCATGTATTTTTTCCAACTTGTTCATCATCTGTAGGGATTATTATGTTGGTTGTGATTTGGGATGAGGGAATGTACTGCGCATACAGAGAGGGGAGACGGGCTCAAGTGACAGACAGCAACGTAACCCAGGGTCAAATTAGACCTGATACTTACTTTTTTTCTTTCCCGCTGGATTTCTTAGAAATAGGGAGAAGGAATTTATAAATTTACCACCTGGTACGGGGATATTTGGAGGGGTAAAAAGAGATCTAGTAAGAGCGAGTTGAGACGGAAAAAAAGCTTGCTTAGATCATGTTGGGTTAACGACGGCGGCGGCGGAGGCGGCGGGGAGGGGAGAGGAGCAGGAAGAGAGAGCAAATCTACAACATAATGAAGACGCGAGTAGAAAAGAAACAGAGATCGGGGGATAGGAGTAGTAGGAGGTGGAGGCGGAGACGGAGACGGAGACGGAGACGGAGACTGGGAGAAGAAGAATAGCGGCGGACATGATGATTATTGAAGAAGTTATTTTCTTAGCGGAGTGAGTGGAGTTGGGCAGAAAAAAGAATAAAAAGAAGAAGGTTGCGGTTCACCGGCGGGAGAAAACTTAGATTTTTGCTAGTTAAATAACTTCTCCGCCCGCCCATTGGAATCAAGGAGAACTTGATTATTATTATTATTATTATTATTATTATTATTATTATTATTATTATTATTATTATTATTATTATTATTATTATTATTATTATTATTATTATTATTACTACTACTACTACTATTTTCCATCTATTAATTATTAATAATACCCGCGATGTTGTTGTTCAAAATCATATTTACTCCGTACATGGTTGTGGAGTCTCGAGGCCAAGCATCATCCTCGGAGCTTTCTTTGCTTCCCACTCTTGATAGATGGAAAATAAAATAATACCTTAGTACTGTAGTTATTATTCATGATAATATCTGCCGTGCTTTTCAACTCCAAATAATACAACCACACACTCATCATTATTGTTTGAAGGAACAAAAATAAAAATGAAAAATGAAAAATGAAAAATATTCCGAGTCTTGGCGTAGTCAGCTGACGTCAGCAAACCCTAAGCTGCCCCTTTTCGGAATGAACTCTCTTGTTATATATAACTAACAAACACAACAGGACATGAGTGCATGAATGAATACATGGCATCTCCTTGGACATAGCTGGATCCTGGGCGGAAGAGAGAGATATGGGTCACAGACCAGACACTGTGACTTATTACAAGTTGAAGCTGGCTTTTCTTTATGAGAAAGAAGTTAGCTCTAAACCCTTTTCTTGCAGAGACTTGATTGATATCTTTAAGTTAGTAACTTAGTTATGTGTCAGACTGATCTTTGTTGACTGCAACAACAACAACAACAACAACAACAATGAGGCTTAGTTTGTTGATGTGATTATTTATGGTCTAGAAAAGAAGAGTTTATCTTCTTGTCTACATTGTTCTTTTTTATTTATTTATTTATTTAATCATGTTTTCTTATGCTTGGATCTGCTGTCCTCTTTCAAAGAACAATAACAAGTGACTACTCTACTCTACTGCATAAGCTCTCTATCTATCTAGGGAGATGAAGAGAGAATGCAGCTGCAAAGCTGTAATCATGAGCTATCTCTCTCTTTAATAAAGAGTTAAGATCTGAGCAGTTGATGTTCAGACACTGACTTGATTAACTGTCAGAATCTGAAGTTTTTTTCTAGACTAATAATGTATGTATAAACAGTGTCTGAAGCATTCATTGCTCCATACAAACACAACAGAATCTATGATCATTGACTGTCTCAAATTCTCGAATTCTTAAGTTCGTTATTTATCTTGTTGATGGACAGTATTCTCTGATCTTCTTCTGCTATCTTTTTGAATCTACTAAGGACTGATACCTCTCGCTTTCATCACATCTACTCTATCTATATCAGAAGTGTTTTAAGCTGAACACTTCAGCTCTGAATCTTGTCAACACCAGCTTTCTGATATCAATTTCAACCCTTTCATCTGTCAAATATTAGCTTTTACAACCCCCAACACAGAAAATGGTCCAAATAGCCCCAGGCCGTGAGCCCCCTCCGATATTCGCGCTGACTCCAAGATCCCGCCGTCGACGCCGTCAGCAGATCCATGAATCCCACCACACCAGACATAACCGCCCACCTCCCATCGTAATAGATGAGAGCGACAGCAGTGACACCCTAGATGGCGATGAAGATAGGGAGCTAGATTTCACCGCAAGATACAACGAGGATGACTTCGTAGATGACGAGCAATTGCCCCAGATCCTCTCCAACCTCACAGCCAATATCGCCCCCTGCGTCAACCATACTGCGCCCTCCGAAGTCAAAGAAATCATCCCAGAGTTCCTTTCCGACGGCAAAACGTACAAGAGTGGGAAATCTGTGGAGCTGCGCGATGGTTCTTTTCTCCGCATTCTGGAGGTCGCAAGGGGTATGGGAGGGGAGATATCACTGCGGGGTTGGCGGCTTCAGCGACAAGATACCATGGACGGATTGATGCCTGAGCGCATCAATGAGTTGTGCTGGATCGTGAATATTTCGGACGAGGAGGCTGCTGCGGGTATAACTACCCAGGTCGACGAGGTGGGCTTACACGAAGTTAACGGCTTAAGGATCATTCGGTTTACGAACAAGCTTTATCCGATGCTACATGGTGACAATGGCGGTTTTGCGACGGAGGGTGAGCGACGGCGGGAGGGGATTCTATTCTGCCGCGCGAAGTATATCAGGGTATGGACTACTCCTTCCGCCTCTACTTCTGCTTCTCCGTCTGCCCGCAAACCACGGATGGAAGAGCAAGCAATTCAATTCCTCCGTCCGCACGAAGCAGACTCTGGCTATTCGGTTGACGCTTGTTCGCTGCGATTTCGCTGGAGAGGTGAAACGCGGCTGGGTGGAAGCTACATCGGTCAAGAAATCACACCAACAATAATAGATCTGTCAACGAACACCCCGACAATCCTGGGCGGTACCTCAACAACCGTCCAGCAGTACACATTTGGAGATGGCTTCTGCGGTGCAGGCGGGGTATCCAGGGGCGCATTACAAGCGGGTCTCCGCTTGAACTGGGGATTTGATCACTCCCTATCCGCCATGGACTCGTTCCGGCTCAATTTCGAGAGCGCAATTGGCTATACATCTGACGTGGCGGATTTTCTCGCCAACAGCCCCGCGGAAATCATGGTGGATATCCTACACTTTTCCCCTCCCTGTCAAACTTTTTCGCCGGCGAAAACGATCGCCGCCGCCACGGACGATGATAATGAAGCGTGCATCTTCTGCGCGCGCGAGCTGCTAGAGAGAACTAAGCCTAGGGTTGTGACCATGGAGGAAACGGCGGGACTGCAACAGAGGCATGAGGAATTCCTGTTCGCGACCATAAATGCCTTTGCGGAACTGGGGTATTCTTGTCGTTGGAAATTGCTCCGGTGTCAGGATTACGGGGTCCCCCAGTCTCGTCAACGGCTGGTTATTTTGGCATCAGGGTATGTATTATTAGCCGCTTTTCTCCCTCAATCCTCACGGGGTTATTTTTCTTCTATATGTATACATATATATACATCCCCGGTTCTATCTCAACCATCAACTCACCACCAACTTACAGACCAGGCGAACCCCTCCCCCCCTTCCCAAAACCCACCCACGGCCCCCCAGATACCTCAAACACTCAAACATACAACACCCCCGTCCTCCCCCGCTACCGTACCATCCACGACGCCATCTCCACAATCCCCCCTAACCACCCAGACCACGACGTCCCGTACGCCAGCAGACGCCCGATGGCCCGACCACCCTACGACCCGCACACGCAAGCAAAGACCATAACCTGCAACGGGGGCGAGAACTACCACCCGAGCGGCACGCGCACGTTCACGTACCGCGAGTTTGCATGCCTGCAGACGTTCCCGCTTGAGCATCGGTTTTGCGGGAAGAGCGTTAAGAGGCAGATTGGGAATGCGGTGCCGCCGGTGCTGGGGCGGGCGATCTTTTTGGAAGTGAGGAGGGCGCTGGAAGGGGTTGATGGGGTTGATGGTGATGTGGAGAAGGGGAAGAGGAAGGGAAAAGTTGGTGGTGGGGTTGGTGTTGGTGTTGATGCTGACGTGAGGGAGATGGTGGAGATACTGTGAGTGAGTGTTTGAACGGATCTGTGTGTGTTTCATTCTGAAGGGATTGAGCGGCCTGTATGATGTGTGGTGGCATGTAGATGAAAGAAGAATTTTCTATCTTGCTATACGTTGTTGACGCTATGATATGAAACGTGTAGGGCCGTGTTGGGTATGGATGCCTTCTTTGTGCTATTTTCGTTGTCCCTCTGTCTTGATCTGCTCATTTTTTGTCTTATCGTTGTACTTTCATGTCTGGACATCTTTCTCATCTCTGCCATCTATGTTGAAATCTTTGTTCTTGTTCTTGGTTTTGGATTTTTTTTTCTTTTTCTTTTTTGTTCCATGCACTACTGGAAGCTGGAGTGGGAGTTCAGTTCTGTACCGCTGAAATGTTGTTCATCTGCCAATATGTATTTATGCTAGATTACGCTAGTTGTCAGAGATTTTATTTTCCATCAACGATTCTGGTATTCCTGATTCGCTATTGCTTGCTTCAATCTCGTGGCCTTCTCATCAATATTAGGAAAATTCCATGTCGCATTTACGGAATGTTACATCTGTTTCCTCTCCAATATTCACGCCTTGCCGAGTTGTGAGAACATCTCTGGATAGGGGCAATTTATGTAGGTAGGCTACTGAAACTCGTACCGACTAGTGCACAGTACATATAGCCTTGGGGGGGGGAAATTCTCCTCCTAAAGATAGCGCTGCGCAGCAGATAAAGACTTATACAACGTGTGATATCCTCCCACCTCCTCCACCGCCCTCTCCATTCCACTTCCCCCCCCTTCTTTAAACCGACATACTTCCTCCCCACACTTACACACCCTATGCCGCGGCATAAAATACTCATCCCCATAATCCACCGTAATCTCTTCAAACATCTCAATATCCCTAATAGCCCTCACGAGCACACACGCACGATCCCCCACCACCGTGGAGACAAAAACCACTCCCGCCCGACACGAGTGGTTCATATACCTCGTCCAATTCCCATAGACAGCCGCATCGATGACGCCAATCGACCGTCCATGTAGGGTATGATGGAGCCCGTAGGTAGAACCGAGGCGATAGGCCGGATCGCGAATCTCACCGACATACTCACCTATGAAGGTGCCTGCTTTGATGGAACGGAGGCTGCGGACGCCGATGCCGCGATCGGGGTACTCGCGCAGCTCGAGGAGTGGGTGTTTCTCTTCCGCTAGCTCGAGCTGGCATTCGCATATCTGTGGGCTGGTGCATATAGCGCAGTTGCCATCGCCGGGTTGGCGGCGGAGATTTTCGGAAGGGTCGAAGACATCTCGAAAGAAGCGAGATCTGGTGATGTTTTCTTGTCTCCTGGTGAAGTGTTTGGGGTGGTAGATGGCTTTTTGGGCCAGGTCGATGACGTAGGGATACGTATCCTGCTCTTCGACTCCTAACTTTCCACCTTTATCTAGCCGGGCCGCGATGGGGTCAGCGAGGGACCAGCTCAGGCAACGGACTTCCGCGAAGAGTTCAATGCTGATGTCGTTTGAGCGGATTAGGGTGTACAGCTCCTTCCAGAGTTCATCGCCGTCGCCGTCCCCAGCAGCAGCAGCGGCGATGAAGTGAGTTGAATGGCTGCAGATCCCCAGAATCATCCAGCTTAGCGACTTGCCTAGGTCTATAAAACGCTGTAGCTGAAGGTCGCGTGGGGCGTCTTCATTCATCATGGCTTCTCCGACGGATGACAGGGTGCGGCTTGCGGTGGCTGCGAAGGTGTTGGGGTTTGTTGACATGTGCTCTGATGAGTTATTCTGACTTTCAAGAGAGGCAAGATGGATATCAAGGTATATCTGTTCCATGATTAGCAGAGCTTGTGCTTTGATTTCAAGGGATACGGTAGCGCGATTCTTTGAGCGTCGTGTCATCCACGACGGCTTCCCAAGGGACACCATAGGTTCGTTGGCACAGGGATATCAAACAAGATGTGAATGAAAGGCAGGATCGTATATTCAAATATGATTTTTGTAAGAGTAAAGCGGTCGATAGCAGTGTAGAACTATGAACGTGTACTGCAATGATATCAAGCTGTTTTATAGCTTTAGTTTGTCTTGACACGGAGGCCAAAAAAGAGGACCTGAGAGAAACCTGGAAATAATAAGGAACGTGCCGTGGACAAAAGGCTTTGTCTGACACATGATGGACACTGGGTAGTGTCACTCTCCTTCATACAAGGTAGTACGATAACTCTAGGGTACATAATAAAGAATGATTGCGGTGGAAACACCCGCAGCGAGCGGGCAAACAAACAGATCATTTACAAACGATCGTTCATTTGTTATTGTGGTGATGGCAATGCAAATAAGAGACAAAGCATAACTATATTAATAGAAAGAAATAATAATTCACGAATATGGTCAGCATATAGAGACATCTTCCACTCCTGGGTAAAGTTGAAGCTCGCTAATTCCCCAATGCAGCAATTTTGAAGCATCCGGCGATGTTCTTAGCCCAGCTTCGGCACCAGCATCAGATAAGATAAGATAACTATCGGATGCGACCGACCACTCAATCTTTCGCTCGTAGCCGAGCCTCGTGATATCGGGAATACGCACAGTTAACTTACTGATTAATACGTCCTAGTCTCCGATAACTCATACAAACCAAGCTAGTATCCGATAATACCAATACCATACCGGCTGGATGCGGGTCTGTTTTCGGCGTATCCTCGGCTCGGCAACCATGGTGAGACAAATACCCCACGTGACTATCTCCCCAAACTCCGAACTTCTTCCCCCAGCAAGAAACGCATTGAACTTGAACTGCTTCAAGACACACATCAAGGACAACATCTCTCAAGTAAGGAATTCCAGATCAATTGCGTTCTTCCTCTCCCCTACCTTTTGTTGCTTGTATATAATCTGCTGGATCCTGTTGCTGAGTGTTGTAAACAGAAGTGCATACTACCCTACACTTGCTTCCGACCATGTCTGTCGCCAGCCAAACCCTGCGACAGCTATCTTCCCGCGCCCCACGATCTCTTCCCCTCCGCCAACTCACAACCTCATCTCTAGCAGCCTCCTCTCTTCGCTCGTCTTCCTCCAGATCAGCTTTCTCTAGCAAGCTTTTGCAATCCAGATCTTCCTTTTCCACAATGTCCGCCCTCAACTCTGCTGCTCCGGTCACCCCGGCTCCGGCTCGTGAATATGACCCTGAAATCAATGATATGGCTAGCTACATTCACCACTACAAAGTCGATTCAGAACTCGCGGTATGGAATTGCAATTCCTAAATAAAATAGCTCTCCCAATTTGCTGTACAAATTAATGTTTACTGAAACGAATTGCTTTCTAGTTTGATACTGCCCGCTGGGTCTTCCTTGACACTCTAGGGTGTGGATTGGAGGCTCTGAAATTCAAGGAGTGCACGAAGCTCCTGGGTCCTATTGTTGAGGGAACTGTTGTTCCCAATGGTACCAAGGTCCCTGGAACTCCATATCAGCTCGACCCCGTCAATGGTGCTTTCAACATCGGTGCCATGGTCCGGTGGTTGGACTACAATGACTGCTGGTTAGCTGCTGAATGGGGTCATCCTTCTGACAACTTGGGCGGTATCCTTGCCGTCGCTGACTGGATCTCGCGGACAAACCGCGCTGGCGGATCCCTGGGCAACGGCAAAATCCTCACTGTTCGTGATGTGCTCGAGGCTATGATTAAGGCCCACGAAATCCAGGGCGTTCTCGCTCTCGAGAACTCTTACAACAAAGTCGGCTTGGATCACGTGGTACTGGTCAAGATTGCTACAACTGCTGCTGTCTCCAAGCTGCTTGGTCTGAATGAGAAGCAGACCGCCGATGCCCTCACCCAGGCGTGGGTTGATGGTCAGAGCTTGCGAACCTACAGACACTCCCCCAACACCATGTCGAGAAAGTCGTGGGCTGCCGGTGACGCTTGCCAGCGCGCCGTCAACCTCGCCCTCAAGGTCCAAAGGGGTGAGACTGGTGTGCCCACTGTCCTCTCTGCTCCAGTCTGGGGCTTCTACGATGTCCTGTTCAAGGGCAACAAGTTCAAGTTCCAGCGCCCCTATGGCAGCTACGTGATGGAGAACGTACTCTTCAAGGTCTCCTGGCCTGGTAAGTTTTCTTCGTGCTATGAAAGCGTTTCCCACTCCATAGATAACACCCGCTAACGCATCATGTACAGCTGAATTCCACTCGCAAACCGCCATTGAGGCTGCGACCCACATCAACAAGACCTTGGCCAGCATGGGCAAATCCGCCAAGGACATCAGGGATGTCACCATCCGCACCCACGAGGCCTGCGTCCGCATCATCGACAAACAATTCAAGCCCATGGACAACTTCGCTGACCGCGACCACTGCATCCAGGTTAGTCCTACAATCACCCCCCCATCCCTCAGACCTCTTCATTAAAATACATACTGACACTGAATTAGTACATGGTTGCCACCATGCTTGTCTTCAACCGCCTCGTCGCAACCGATTACACCGACGGCTCCGAAGCCGCCACCTCTGAGCTCCTCGAGTCTCTCCGCAAGCGCATCAAGTGCGTTGAGGACCCACAGATGACCAAGGACTACCACGACCCAGCCCTCCGCACCATCCCCAACGCCCTGACCGTTACCCTAAACGACGGCACTGTCCTCGACGAGGTCGTGGTCGATGCGCCGCTCGGCCACCGCCTACGTCGTGAAGAGGCCAAGCCTGAAATCCTTGCCAAGTACAAGAGACACCTCGAGGGGCACTATGATGCTGCCAAGGTTGACCAGCTTATTAAGCTTGGCCTTGACCAGAAGACCCTTGAGGCTATGGACATTGATAAGTATGTCGATCTGTACGTTAAGGAAAAAGTCGATTTTTAGACTTGAGGATTAGGGCGGCGGTGGCTACGTCGTCCTGAGATGGACATATTTTAAAATGTAAAATGTATATACATAGATTAAAAGTATGCCATAGGGTGGGTGCGGGTGTTTTCTTCTGACTTGAAATGCCAATTAGGTTCATGGTTAATAAAGCAGTTGGGGGAGAACTCCTGTGTCTATGATTATGAACTAGGTTTTCATATTTCCAATCAAAATTTATCTTTGTATCTATTTCCTTTTCTACACATAATTCTAAATTCACTTCCTCAATCATGATTCTAGCTCTTCACTACACTACCGCTTTCTGGGTATCCTATCACACCGTCATCTTAAATATAGTAACTTTTATGTACTCTCTCTTGTACAAATTCTGTTTTTTCATTTGTATTCTATTGGCAAAGGAAGTATATAACCTCATAACATATATAACGTGTGATGTTTTATACTTCTAGATATATTACTTAAATCTAATTGTCAAACTGTTCATGAAAGGCTTTTTCGTTCGCTACTCCCACGGAGGTACATTTTCATCATTAACAAACACTCAGAGTATAACATTCAAAACTCTCGAACACGAAGGACGAAGCCATTCAAGATCTCTATAACGGCGGCTACACACGCATCAAATCGCTCGAACAGAACTTGATAAGTGGCAAGCAGTTACATAAAGGAGCTCAATGGCCCTCTAAACACTCTCGCCTGCAGCACGCCGGATACACTCCACGACCAATCTCGGATTACTCAGATGCGGCGCATGGCCCTCCTGGCAACGTACAACTTCCATGGCATCGCCGGCCTGCGCAACCATCTTCTCCTGGATGTATGGCGGGACGGCCAGGTCATTCTCACACAAAATGAACGTACTTGGGATTTCTCGATAGGCCGTGTACGTCACAGGCACTCCCATCGGGGCTATGGGTTGGGCTCCTAGCAGATCGAGGGCCTCCTCTACGTCCTTGGGATCGCAGCCACCGCTATAGACGATTTGGCGGGTCGTTTCCCGGTCAGGAACTATCATCCTAGCCTGATGAGGTACTCAGTTTATTTTTGAATCAGACAGGGCGCATGAGTATGGGTCGAGAAGCGCCGTAATTAGAAGGTTGGGTGGAAGGAAGAGCATTGTTCAGTATCATGGGTGTTTTCCTTTTACATACCTCATTGATAGGCGTCATGCCCTTGGGATATTTCTTCATGCCCTCCTGATACGCCAACGCCAACTCTTTCTCCTTCGGCGTTTGCGGTACGATCAGGGTCGCCTGGCTCTGTCCTTCAACGAGTGCCACCGCGATCATATAGATAAGACCCACGACACCCCCCTTCAAGCCATATTTTTCACGATCCCGCTTGCCCAGCCCCTTTACCGCCTCGCCCATCGCGACGCCGCCAAATGAATGCGCGAGTGCAATCACATCCCTTCCCGCTTCGACGTTCTCCATGACCACACGCCGTACCGCCTGGGCGTCCTGGTCCCAGCTGCGGTGCGGAGGGTTGGAGTCCAGTGACGGCGGGGTAACGGCTGTCGCTTCATAGTTGCATTTTGCGAGTTCGTCGATTAATCACTGGTAGTGTTCGGCCCTGTGGCAGGAGCCGGGCACGATCACGACGACGGGCTTGGTAGGCATTATCGAGGACGTTTGAGTAGCACAAGATGAAGTAAATTCTGTTGACGAAAGGTGGGCATTCAACAAGGAGAATGATGGGGATTTTGAAATTCGTCCATATTGTCATTCTATGGATCAATAAGCATAGCTCATGAAGCTGAACGACTGACATATCAAGGCCCCTACTTACCAAGACTGCCTCTATCTTCTAGGGCCAGGATCTCTTTGAAGCTGGGTCGGTCCATGGATGTTGTAAGCTGAATTTATAGCTGCAAAACTGGTTCTCTTGTTATTTTTAGTCTGAAGTATCTCCATTTGTCAACTAGAGTGTTCAGCTTGCAAGGAATATCACCAGCCTAAGAAACTATATAATTGTTTAGTGCTTATGGAGTTTGAATCGCCATAGTCAGTCAGCAGCTAAATTATCCTTCTAATTTTTCGTGTTCCTAGCGGCCAAAGGTAAATAATTGATTATATACTATATTTATTTGTTTAACAGATGCATGTGGTATATTCAAATGCCCTGCATCTTCATTGTTCTCATTCGATATTTGCATGCCCATTCCAAAAAGAAGAAAAATCACATAGCCCCTTCATCCATGTCCATGTCCAGCATCAAATGGAGTAACAAAGGGGTGCTAAACAAGCTGAAAAAACTCCCATATTCCGCGAAAAATGACTTTCAGAAATCCAGCTGAGAATAGAACTATTAAAGCCATGAGCCTGCATAACTGAGAAACATATACCAAAACGGAAGCAACTCTCAAATCCTAAAAAAAAGGAACGCCACATTCGGAAGATTTCACCCGCGAACCGACGTTTCTTTTCCTTGGAAACTATACCGAAAGTCCTTTCTGAAACACTACCCAGATACACTTAGAGCATTACCGTGTGCCAACTAATTTGTGCAAGTAGCATGACTGCCGCTACAAAGATGGCTGCATACGACGATTCATGCAAGCCTCCTGCAGCTGAATTCCCACTATCCCCTTCCGCATCAGCTCCTAGAAGTACACCGGAGCTGTCAAAGGGTGTGCTAGTGGGGCTTTCCGTAACGACCACAGTACTTGTTCGCGGTTTTCCTGAAGATGCCGACGGGGCGTCGGAGGCGAACGGAGAAGTAGACGGGGAATCGGATAGGGAAGAAGATGGGGTTGTAGGGGCTGGTCTAGTGAGTGATTGGTCTGATGATGATTGGGAATCTAGGCTTGCCAGTGAAAGTGAAAGCGAAGGTAAAGTGACAGAGTTGAAAGTAAATGTGAACGGAAAAGAACCTGGTGCTGTGTCATCTGTCATTGACGCTGTGCTGGAGGGCGAAGTGCTCGGCGGAGAAGTGGTAATAGATACAGGAGTGGAGATAGAAGAAGAAGTCGCTTGTGTGCCAATTGGTATGAATACTCGTGCAGACGTTGAAGATGAAGGACTCTGCCCAAGCTCACCAGCATTCCCATCAACTCTAATCGCCATCCCGACCCGCGGCGGCTGGAGGTTATTCGCAGCTTCGAATGCCTTTAGATCGAACGGCTCCGTGGAGCCAGCGCCGTTACTGGGTACGGCACTTAGTTGTACCAGTTCTTGGCCCCGTTGTTGGTATAGAAGGAACGAAAACTGGTGTGCTCCACTAGCTACAGATGGTGGTTCATATGGGACAGCCGGCTCCCCTGTCGCTTCAAGCCTGGTCTTGTCACCAGTCGCTTTGAAGCCAGTCTGAAGATATTGTACTTTCCGCGCGATATCATCGGTCGTGTCGAGCATTACGATTGTGTACGAGATGGCACGATTGACGCCAGAGCTGTCGCCAAGAGCGAAAGTGGGTGGACTGCGGATATCTGGATGGATGGTAAGAATTGGCATACACTGAGAGAGAATTGGAAAAGGGAATAATCTAACCACCTATGCTGACTGTTTGGCCATTTGTAATACCCTCAGATGCATCGCCACCAAAACTGACTTGGAGACCCTCTGTGGCAGAGGCCGAGAATGATTGGGCTAGGTCTGCTGGGACGGCAACTTTCTGGGAAGCAGCGAGTGCAAAGAGCGCTGTCACGAAGAACAAGTGGGATTTCATGATACCAGAATTTGTGCTGGTACATTTATCGTATACGTATATTAAAGGCTGATAAAGGTAGTTGGACTTGCAAGAACGTAATTACTCTGCTTGTATGGTATGGTACTGTCAAAGCAATAGGAGGTATATCAACGAAAGATATTTGTGCCGAACAGACAGAAAATAGTAGAATAGACCAAAATAAAAATAAAAATACCCAAAAAGTTCGATCCGATCCAAAGGATCTATAAATTGCCTTTAGACCTTATATATAGCATTTTCCATATCAAGATGGGATCCCGAAACGGGGAATTTTGAAATGGGCGGCAAGCTCTAATGCATCCTTGACACAATCAAGGCATGAGGGCTATGGTTCATTGAGACGGTAGCTGAGTGAGTATATAGAGCATCAATTCATCAATTGTCTGAGGTTAGCACTGGTGTTTGCCGTTTTGGATGTTATCGGGCTTGATTTGAGATTCTTGACGTTTCAGGCGTGTCGCAGACATCAGGATAGCAGCTGACAGGTTCAAATTGGGAAAATGTGGCAGTGCTCTCGCAATTAGCGAGCCAGCGGTACTCATTATATTTTTCTCGCACGGCAGCTCCATTCACCGTGCTCATGAATTGCAATCGGTTGGTGTGTAACTACTCTGTACGGAGTAGTTGTATGTAGATTAAGGAGTGATTGAGTTGAAGATCATCAGGAAAAAAGTTGGAGGGCTTTCGGGTCATGTGAACCAAAAAACCCTAATTCAAGATCCATCCGCAAACTTCTTGATATCAGATATCAAATTTTGTTCTTTGCATGAATAACCTAGCCTGACAATTAGTTCTCCTAAACGCGGTTTTGAATTACTTGCCATTTGCTACTATTTGTGCTATACCCAACGAAGGCGGATGTTATGAAGCCCAACTCTTTACTCGAAAATTCAACGAAACTAAGCCAACACCCTGAATATCAGGTTACCAGACACCACACGACCGTAGTTAATGTTCCCGCTCGTCATTTGCAATAGAAAGCAAGCAAATCATTGCAGTTAGGGTTATCAAGTCACATAACCGACGGGCCATCTCCGTTCCAGCTTCACTATCTCCACCTCCACTCTCTCTCTATCCCATCGTATCGTCGCTGGTTAAGCTCTCCCCCGCTAATTTCTAAAGTGGACTACCCGCGCTATGGAAAAACTGGGGTGGAACTTCGTGGTTCCTAGCAAATCAGGCCTTCGGCCCGTTGAGGCCTTTACCTAGGCAAAATGGCGGTTCTGCTACCGGTCGGTTTGGGCGCCTACCTGTCTACGATGGAGATGAGCCGAGGATATGATAGTCCAGTGGGGGAAGTTGTTGGGGGATAAGAGAGTCGCAGCATAGCTAGCTATCTTTGGCTTTCTGGTGTAGAGAGTTCCTATACCCCCGCTTAATACTTTCTTTCTCTTTGTTCAATCTCTATGCTGTCTTGAGCGGCGATAGACTTGAATCTTGTGTTACGCCGTTGTAGTTGACACCTTTCTTCCGGCTGTGTTTCAATTGCCGGTTGAAATTCCGGCACATCCCAAGTGCCTGGACACTCTTGTGTCCAGTAACAGTAACCCCTTTCTGAGGAACAGAGAGCACTTCCCGTTGTCACGAAGAAGAGGAGTGTGATACACTTGAAATAAGATGGTCTTGGGTACACCACACCCCTAACCGATCTTTTACGGACTACGACTTGGGCTAACAGATTGGTATGAGTAGCTACTGCTGCCGCCGTTGCTGGTGTCGGTGCCTTGGGGGCCTATCTTGATGGCAAGTACCAGCTCAGAAAGGACATCTACACGGTCCATCGGACCAGTCGCAGTGAACGTATTGCTGTCCGTGCGAGTAAGTAATTCTCCTTGTTCCTGATTTGATATATCCCAAGCCGGTCTAACAGTTCGTGTTTCAACCATAATGTAGCGGCCGAAGGTCGGTTAAATGTGTGGTATGTCTTCAAGGCCGTCGTCAAACAGTTCCCCGATGCGCTCTGTATTTGGTCAAGGACCGGCTCCTATACCTTCCAGCAGGTTCTCGATATTGCCTGCCAGTATGGCAACTATTTCCTTTCTATTGGCGTGAAGCGTGGCCAGCTGGTGGCATTCTATCTGCAGAACTCCCCAGAGTTTGTTTTCGCATGGCTCGGCCTGTGGGCTATCGGATGTGGCCCCGCGATGATCAACTACAACCTCACGGGAGCTGGGCTTATTCACTGCCTCAAACTCAGCGAAGCGGAAATCCTACTTGTGGACGCGGACCCGGAAATCACAGCGCGGATTAATGACCAGAGGACCGAGATTGAAAATGATGTGAAGATGCATCCCATATTGTTAGATGATTCTCTGAAGAGTCACATCTCCTCGTTCCCGACAACTGTAGCCGACAAAAGCCTTGCTCGCAGCATGGAGGGTGGCTTCCCATCCATGCTTCTCTACACATCAGGCACAACTGGGTTGCCCAAGGGGTGCGCATTTACCATGCTTCGGTTGCATACGACGATCTTCCAAAAGCATCTACGCGATAAAAAGGGCTATGGAGGCGACCGGTGGTACGTGTGCATGCCGATGTATCATGGTACCGCCTCAGTCTGCGTCATGGCCTGCATTCTCACTGGTGTGAGCATTGCGATAGCCAAGAAGTTCAGTACAAGCAGGTTCTGGAAAGACATCCATGACTCCGAATCGACATACTTCGTTTACGTTGGAGAAACAGCTAGATATCTCCTTGCGGCTCCACCTTCGCCATTAGATCGCGGCCACAAACTTCGCTGCATGTACGGCAACGGTCTGCGACCCGACGTCTGGGAGAAATTCCAGGAGCGGTTCGGTATTGCGAACGTTGCAGAGTTCTTCAGTAGCACAGAGGGTCTATTTGCCCTGATCAATTACGACAGTGGTCCCTACCAATCCCGCTGCGTTGGACACCACGGCGCCATCCTACGCCGCCTGATGCATAACGTCTATGTCCCCGTCGTTATCGACCCCATGACCGGAGACATGTACCGCGATCCAAAAACCGGCTTCGCAACCCGCGCTCCCTACAGCGAAGGCGGCGAAATCATCATCTCCGTCCCCGACGAATCCGCCTTCCAGGGCTACTGGAAGAACCCCGACGCGACAGCCAAGAAGTTCGTCCGGGACGTTTTCAAGAAAGGCGACATCTATTATCGCACCGGCGACGCCCTGCGCCGCACAGATGACGGCCACTGGCACTTCCTCGACCGTCTCGGCGACACATTCCGCTGGAAATCCGAGAACGTGTCCACCGCAGAAGTAGCGACCGTGCTGGGCGAATACCCCGGTGTCGCGGAGGCAAACGTCTACGGCGTCTCCGTCCCCACCCACGAAGGCCGTGCTGGCTGTGCGGCTATCCTCATCGAGCCCGACCAGCGGGCCAACTTCGACTTTGCCGCTCTTGTCCGCTATGCGCGCGAAAGGCTGCCCAAGTATGCGGTGCCGGTGTTCCTGCGCCTCGTTGAAGCTTCCAACCATACCCACAACCAGAAGCAGAACAAGGTTCCCCTGCGAGATGAGGGTGTTGATCCTGATAAAGTAGGGACGAAGGTTCCTGAAGGGAGGGATGACCAGTTCTTGTGGCTTCTTCCGCAGAATGATACGTACGTGGAGTTTGGGCGGAGGGAATGGGACGCCCTTGTCAACGCGCGTGTTAAACTATGAAGTGGTCTTTGTGATACAATAATTATGCATATTTTACTCTTTTCGTTGTATCAGAATTTGGTGGTGGCCCGCCTTTTTCGTCCAGTATTAAGCCCAAAACTTACATCTTCAACCACAGGTTTACGTTAGTTAGTACAACGCTGCTCTTATTTTCAAAAGAGCGGCCAATTTAGAATACTAGATTTTTCAATCAAATATTTTCAGCTAGACCTTTAGCTACTTCGTTTACACAGCTCATTATTTCAAGGGCAGAAGGGGGGGGGAAGAGGTTTTATGATCCAGAACTAATGAGATAGGCATAGGTTACACTATCTTATTCTAGGCGAATGCGGAGAAAACTCTCCAACACACCAAAATGAAAATGCGATATGAAGTTGTAGTTTAGTTACGGCAAACGATAGGCAAATATCCCTTCCACCACGACTCGAAACGAGCGTCGCGCTTCCCAAAATTTGGGAACTCCATGGTCGTTCTCATGGGGCACATTTTATTTACTTGTGTTCTTTTTAACTGGAAGATAAGTCCCAAGCACCCTAATTCGAGGTTTGTTGTTTGCTCTGGAATTCGTGCGTTGGGCCTATCATCACCGAGCCCGGTTTTTTCTTGCGAGTTCGCGACGGAATAATTGAATAATAATGGGGTGAAAAGTGATTGATCAAAATCTCTTTGCTAAACTACGTA
This sequence comes from Blastomyces gilchristii SLH14081, assembly GCF_000003855.2. Taxonomy (NCBI): domain Eukaryota; kingdom Fungi; phylum Ascomycota; class Eurotiomycetes; order Onygenales; family Ajellomycetaceae; genus Blastomyces; species Blastomyces gilchristii. The sequence continues at coordinate 1,969,316 of NW_003101673.1, forward strand.
TGTCATAGCCCTGCAAAATAAATAATACATAACTACTAGTTAGTAACGCTTTGAGATTAGCCCGGCATGTCCACCCCTCTTTGCGCACTGTTGCGAAGGAGTATTTTGATCCGCATTAACCATTTCACAGCAGCAGCTCCCGTTTCCGAAATTCCATTTGCATTTCTACATTTGTAGATAGTAGGTATTCCGATGCATACAGTGCCATATCCATCAAAAACAATTACCTCAAGTAAAAATCAGGGCGAGGAAAGTTAATAAAAAGGAAGAATCTAACCCCGCAAAAATCGTAACGGCATCAATATGAATCCACTTCACACGCACTTAGTTTAAGCCATTTCTTCCAAAAAATAAGGGGGCCCCTAACTACCCTCCCATCCTCCTTTCCGTTTATCTTCCACTCCGTCTATTCCAAACCAGTCACCTGCCGCCAAACAACTCAAGTCGCCCCATCAGACCATTGGCCATACCAACCGTCTTAGTATTAAGGCTCTGCCATGGGCTTAGTGTCTTATCCCTAGTATTTGGCTGGTATGTGAGGGTCTGGGACACCCGAATCCGCTCCTTCGTCGCACCAACAACCTCGGACTTCCAATGCGGCGTGAGTTTGCTCCAGTAGAGTGTTCGTAGCAGGGGCATGAAAGAGACGTCTTGCACACAATAGTCTATAATAGCCTGTGGGATAGGCCGGACGTTGAACACCTCATGAGAGCCGCCGCGCTCTGGCGCAAAGAGCTGCGTTCCTTTATCCTTATTTTCCTTCCAGAGTCGTTTGGCAGCCGGAGAAACCGGCGTGTCCATCTCTATACACCGCGCTAGGCCCGAGACGAATTTTTTTCTCGAGAGTGGACCCGGTCTCGACCCATTTTCCATAAGCTGAATATCTTCGATGCCCTGAAGGCGGATTCCGAAGTGGAAAAACAGTGCGTTCGAGTCGTTTCGGACGTCGAAAAAGACCTTGGGCGTAACTGGGCATTCTAGGATGCTCTTGAGCGATTTTCCATTTGTTCCGGTTGTTGTGAAGGCTGCTTCACCAAGGTGGTGGATGTCGACGAGGTAGACATGCTCCTTGGGGTGGTTGAAGATTTGAAGAATCGAGATGCTACCTTCGCGACAGAGGTTGATGCCTTCAAGGTCGATATACAGCGACGGTGGATTTGATGGGAGGTTATCGAGGCTGTCGATAAGCCGGCGTAGAGAGGAGGTAGTGTCAACCACGCTGGAAGCGATCATGGCTATAACTATATTGCGTGAAGTTGGCCGCACACACTATGCTCGGGCTATTCACCTAGATATATATATATAGACTCTTATACCTACAGGTAGATATTTGTATGTCCCATCCATGGAGTGGCCCGGCGGAGTAACTAAGACAATGTCACATTTGCCTCGATTCGGGGATGTCCACGAAATTATCGCCTCAGGGGCTCCTATTCTCCCCAGTTCGCGCCGTCATCTCTTATGTATAATTTATATGCCAACTCTTGCTTGCATAGTTAGCCCGGTTTGGTTTCCAGAACCCCGGATCTCCCGAGGTCCCCAAAGGAAAATGATATGACAACCGCATATAGACAGGATGATATCCAGCCTCGGCGGGTAACCGGAGCCAGACAACCAAGCAGAGCAGCGCAAGCAGGGCAGCAAGTCCGGGTATTTGTCAATCGCATGATATTTTTATGAATGGTTTCCCCAAGCGGTGAGTGCTGTACCTGGGATATGTGTCCTCTGTCTGTCCCCCTTCCCAGTTGCAAACAGGTGTCTTAATTTTAATATGTGATGCGCCGACAGCCCTGGAGCTGAGAGGTTTTCCTAAACGGGTTGTTGCTGAGGCCATGGAAGAGGAACCTAAGTCGCCTTCAAAGAACTAGCGGAGGATAGTATTACTACAGTATGACCTCGGGAGGCGTGGGACGGCTGCATATTTGGGCGCGCCAGGGGGGAAGAAAGGTGGAATGGCCAATAGATGTGCCGAATGCCAGTGTCTTGGGATCGGGCTAGGCAGCGGAGCACATATCTCTGGGTATCCATCCGGAGTACTAAAAATGAGAATATTTATGCAGCAAATGAAGGCATTTCAGAGGTTCAATAGTAGTTGGGTAAGTTGGCTTACTAATCACTATCCTGCACCTCCAAAAAAAAGATGGATATCTGTAGGCTACTGGGGCAAAAGAGCTCAATCACCACCAGCGCCTGCTGGTAGAAGGGCCGACCAACCGCGGGACCCCCAACAATATCAAATGAGAGGAAGAGAAAAGACAACAGAAAAGATAACAAGTCCTCCTTCTCTTCACATTTAGCAATTCAGCAAAAGGCAAAAGCCATTCTCAACACTGCGGGCCAACCAATCTAGCTACACAGAACCTGAATTATGTTCCACGCAAAGTCACTGTGGAGCAACACTGCAACAACCAGTGATGATTTGCATATGTCCTTCCCCACGGATTAGTTACAGGCTACAGGTTTATCCGGGAAGTTAGCCCCTTGCGCCTGTGCAAGGATACAAAGGATAGATACACCGGACCTGATATTCACAAATGCAAGCATTGACATGCTAAGCAAACTGAACTTCCCTTATTTAGGCTGGCGGTGCAAACCCAGTGAGGTGAGTGACCCTTGAACCATCACAGTATGTTCATGCATCAGCTACTGCAAGGCAATTTTTTGTTCTTGTGATGTCCTACGTCTCTATTGTGGACGCGCCCAGCTCATTTATGTCTCGAGTATTCACCCCATCCATGGGATTTGAACGGGGGAGGGCTCAACCCCATTTGTCAACTGGAGCAGCCACCCCACCCGTGGACGCTCGAGTCCAATTCCCTAACGGTATAATGTTCGGACTATTGCGTATGCGCCAACTTCCAGAACCGCTTGCTCACGTCGGCCAACGTGGAATACTGTGGGAGTCCGTACTATCACTCGCTTCTCTCAGATCACATGTAAATGATCCAGGAACGGCAACCCTTCAACGAGGAAACTATTGTCTACTCCTCAACCCCACCTACCATCCAGACAATTTTGCTAAAACAATTGCAAATTTCCCAAAAGTTTTCCCAAGCTGCCCAGTATGGAGTACGTCATGGGATCGATGAAAGGCCAGGGCAGAATCCTCTCCTGCTCTCTTGTGAAGGCAGATCCATGCGGTAGGCAGTTACTATTATTATTATTATTATTATTCTTCCATTATACTCATATGCAAGCGGAGCTTATGATGAGTCCTTGCGTGATGTTAAATACAGGCCAAGTGTTGGTTATACAGGAGGAAAATACAGGTGTTGAGACCACGCCAAGATAACAAGAACATAGGAAATACAAAGGAGTGACAATTAAATACATGCGATAATAACTTCCCAGCCCAGGAACATAGAGCAATTTTATTGGAGCGATTTGTACACCTCTGTATTTATTAGGAACCTGAGGTGCTTGGGTTCCGGATTTAATGTATCCCCTGCGGGTTTCGAACCCACACGCCCTGGTTTCCCACGCCAAGGCGCTACCGGGTGGCCGCATTAACCATTCGGCCACCGGGGCGGTAGGCAGTTACTGAGCATACTGTTCCACATCATCATCATCATCATCATCTCACATTTCCCAGAGGTTAGATTCGTATCAATGCCCATGCGGAGCTCATAGGCTCAATTGCTGCGGAATCGTCCCCTCAGGGGTTGAATATATGCAGGAGGAGCTGTTTGCATGATCAATGAGCTAGCTCTAAGCCTACAGTGTAGAGAATATGACTATGTCAAGAATACTGTATATAGAATGGTATAGAGATTTATGTGTATATTTCAGTAACTCAGATACTCTCTAAAGCGATAAGTTAGCTACAACATGGTGATACAAGACGGATCAACCAGGGCACAAAATAGAGCCGCTATGGCCCATTATGAAAGGCGCCATCTGCACACTCGTCGGCGGAACTCTAGAAGCAAGAAGAAATGAGCTGTTTCGTTTTATTAATGGGAATTTATTAGTATCGTATTGGTGGGAAGGAAGTAAACCCTAAATAATATCGAATAAATATTCCTGCGCTCCCAATCTAAAAACATTCAACTTTCCATCCTTCCTGATTGAAGTCGAACTATCAGCTGCATTATCTTTAGTTGTATTATCTTCACTGTAGTCGTTGAAATCATGCAGTTCCCTACTCCCCTACTGAACTGAATACCTGATTTCAATGATCAAGCGCGCTTGCGTCTATCACTCTCTACATATCAAGCAGGCAGAATTTATCACCCTTCACCATCGAGAGCCCCTGGTGACCACAGAAGGTCAACGCTGAGCGATGGCTCGGTGAGAACAGAATTCTCCATTGGCTTTAAATATTCCATTCCATTCTCTTTATAACTCTCTCCGGCTGATCCTATTACAAAGGGCCCGTGGGTCATCGTACCCGTATATGACGGTTAGAGCTTGGGGATTCTCCGAAACTTTACGATCTCACTAATATCACAGTCGCGTAGTGTTCTTTTCAGGGTTTGTGACTCGATCGAGTGCGCGGCGACTCATGAGGCTCTGTGAAGGGCACAAGTACACCATAGTTACACTCACTATTCGCTGGCTCATATCATCTGTCAGCTTATTTTGCTAGTGGATAAAACGACATTGTATCATACCTGAATGCAGAACGGCAATTGTACTTAAGACCATCTCCAAATCCAAGTGGCTAGTACTGTAATGGCACAAGTAGTGACCGCGAGTTTGGTGATAGGCTGTATTGATGCCTTCTTCCCTGGCTCGCAGCAATCGTATTTCGCATTTCCCTGAGTAGACTGATTGTCTAGGTTGATGGAATCCAATGCCTCTAGCAGACGATCCGCATTCTGAAATGCACCTTTGGTCCAACATTTCTCAATGATAGCTCCAAGCCAAATGTTTTTGTGTGCTAGGTGGAGATGTCCTTCGTGGCCAAGGAGCTCGGCAAGCGTCCAGTGGTAGATCCTTGAAGAGGTCAAACTGACAACGCTCTCCCGTCACAACCTCATAGATTACAGCCCCTAACAGCCCGATATCTGTCTGAGCTGAGTACCCATAATGGACGCCTCGGTAAAGTCACAAAACCAGATAGATAGATCTGAAGCAAGGAGAAAATTGCGACTGGCAATGTCTGCCACAAGAACAGAACGGCTGTGTAGCACGAGACATTTCACGGAACCACAAAAGTCGAAGAGACTTAGGGGGCCGATTTCGCGCCAACTATGTACGTAGATCGCCGTTTTCCATAAATGCAAGCTGAATAGTCATCTTAGAGATACTGATGCAGGGGACAACGCCGTTGCGACGCCCTAGACGTCGATAAACATTTTTTATATCTCAATGGCATTTTGACGGCCATTCCATCACGACCTACCATAGTCAAGAAGTTGATCTTCGGGGATCGCGTTGCCATGAAGATCCACGAATGGTGAGGACATTTTCATTTATTTCTCAAAGTAACGTGAATTGGCAAATATTGGAAACTGCTCAAATTGAAAAAGTACATGAATTAACGTAGCGGGCTCTCCTGTTGTTTCTCAGGCGGCGATGTGGAAGAGCCGAAATCATGTATATTTCCTGTATAATCATTGGTATTGGGTCTTTAGGGTAAGAATATGTAATTTAATGAATGGCGGAAAGTAGCCAGCCTCCTGAAAGTTTTTTAGAAGAAATGATTTTTAATGCCAGTGATAACCATTTTCTTTGTTATATTGACGGATACATAAAGAGATAGATATGAATCGTGAGCAACGGAAGCCATGAAAAGATATCACAAAAATTAGATATAACATGCAACTTTTTTTGGATATCTGGGCTTTTCTAATGACATTCAATGGACACGTAGATACATGCATATATACATAGTTACCATACATACAAACGCATAGCTAATACACATTTACCGAGCTCGGCAATTTTCCCCCCCCCCTCTACCATCTTCCCTAAGCCCACCAGTGTGACTTTCAACAGTTATACCAAACCTCCCATTTTCTCACCGTCTAAAATGCAATGGTACAAAATTTATTTCTTGGACAGGTTGAGAAGGCCCTGGAGGTTGATACTCTTGGGGCGCTCGATGGGCAGACCCAGAGCGCGGCTCCAGATGAGCTGGGCGAGTGGGCCGAGGGCGCGGCTGACACCGAAGGTGACGGTGTAGTAGAGGGGTTCCTGGAAACCGTAGTGGTGGAACAGAACACCAGACGCAGCGTCTACGTTGGGATGGGGGTTCTTGGTCTATTATTTTTGGACAAAAATCGAGTTAGTTTTTAAATATATATTTGTTCAAGTGCAGGAAAAAAAGGAGCCGGGTATTTTTACCTTTCCGTGCTCAGTCAGGACGCCGGGGGCGATTTCGGAGTTCTTCTTGACGAGCTGGAAGACCGGGTTGGCCATGATGTCGGGTCTGGTGCTGGCGAAGTCCATTAGAGCTTCGAAGCGAGGGTCTGGCTTCCGCAGGACACCGTGTCCGTAGCCTGGAACGACCTGGCCGGACTTAAGTGTGGACCAGAGGTAGTCCTTGACGTCTGCATCGGTGAACTTGTTGCCGATCGCAGCTTGCATCTTCAGGATCCAGCGGAGCACCTCCTGGGCAGCAAGGCCGTGGAGAGGACCAGCGAGGCCGAGGAGGCCAGCGCTGTAGCTGAGGAAGGGGTCGCTCAGGGCGCTTCCAACAAGGTGAGTGGCGTGGGCGGAAACGTTTCCACCCTCGTGGTCACCGTGAAGGGCGAGGTAGAGTCTGAGCAGATCGTGGAAGCTCTCGTTGGCCTTGCCGCCCTTTCCGAGGAGCTCAGCAAAGTTGTATGCCCAGTCCTGAGCAGGGTCGAGCTCCTGTTTGCCGACCTTCTCGATCTCATTGGGGCGGAAGACCAATGCGGCGAGACGGGGGATCTTGGCGAGGAGGGCAATGCTGTCATCAAAGGTAGGCTCCCAGTAGCTAGCCTTGTTGAGGCCTCCAGCGTAGGCCTTGGCAAACTTGGACTCGGTGTTCAAGGCCGCAACTGCGATGGACAACTGGGTCATTGGGTGCATATCCTTGGAGAAGGACTTGATAAGGTCCAGAATGTGCTGGGGGAGATGTGATTTCTCTGCCAATTCGCGGGAGAAAGCCCGGACTTGGGGGGTGGTTGGGACTTGGCCGGTAAGGAGGAGCCAGAACATCGCTTCGGGGAGCATCTCAGTTCCGGAAGTGCCCTTTGGCAGTTCCTTCTGGCAGTCCTTGATGGTCTTGCCGTGGAAGCGGATGCCCTCGTTGGCGTCCAGCACAGAGCCCTCCCAAACCATGGCCTTCAGGCCTCTCATGCCTCCAATGGCGCTAGCAATGGTCACATCGCCAATGACGTCTTCACCACGCTTCTTGACCTCCTGGAGCAGCTCCTTCTTTGCCGGAATAGCATTTTGGAAAGCAGTCTTGAGGTCAGATTCTGCGGTGGAGTAGTACCGAGATGTGGAGGCAAATGACCGAGAGGCATTCTAAGATAGGAAAAAGGTAAGTAAAGGAAGAAGTCGTAATGATTGAATTGAGAAATTGAGATACTCGGAATTGTAGCACTAGGAACACCAGGTCCCACCAAACAACATACCTGAGACGCCTTCAGCACCTGTCTTGTAGCCCTGCTGGCCAATACCATTGTTTCGTATGTGTATTCGGAGATATAGATCAATTGCACAATTGCGGGGTGAGGGCAGAGAGCGCAGAGCAGGTGAGATTGGAGGGGAGCAAGTGTCCAAGGATGTTTGTTGGGATTTGTGAAAGACAGCGGAGAGTTGAGAGGGAGAGAAAAATACACAGAGCAAGGACCCGCCCGCCGGAAGACTCGAATGGGTTGAGCTAGTGTTGTCCGAATCAAGTAAAGATGAGGCTATTCGGCGGTCGGACCAAAGGGCGGCTGGCGGCGGGATTGCGCTAGCGTTGTTTTTGCCGAGGGATTTGTTGCCGAGGACAATAAGAATCTCCTCTACTTCATAAGTTACTACTTAATGCGTATACAGTATACAGCACACCTCACAGCCAGACGACGTCAGCCAGCGTGTTTACAGCGCTACTTTACAGCTAATGCCTAGTCTATTCAATCCTGTAACTAACTAACTGATATTATCATACCGTCGCTTTCGCTGCGTGCTCATCCGGTGTTGTCATTGACTGGCTCTTATAAATCCAAATCGCCGCATTTTCCGGTCAGTATATATACCCAGCTAAACATTCGAATTTTTTTTGTCACTTTTTAAAACACCTATTCTCTGTATATTACTTTGTCAAAGGGCTATTTTGTTGTCCCGGTGCGCCCTTTGTGCTCTGGGAAGAAAGACTTTTGCAAAAGCTCAATGCGTCTACAGATTAGCTAACCCTATATACTAGTTAGCCAGTTCACCCATACTATATTAATACTATACAAACAAGCGCAACAACAAAGGAAGCCCCAGGACACTGTTTCCCCATATTTAAATACGGCGGAGTAGGACAAAAGAACTATTCCACGCCGACAATGATTCGCAACGCTGCTCGCCGCTTGCCTCGACAGCTTCGTCCGCTCTCCCGCCCCTCCACTCTCTCCAGTACTGCGGCTCGCACGTTCGCCTGTGGCTGCCCGCGGATGGCGTCACAACTACCTCCAGTCAATCCACCTGTGTCAGTAGCACACCCATCCGACTCATTCCAGCTACTGTCTTCCGCTGAAAAGGCCGGGGCCGCCGAAGATGCGCTGTTTGAAGAACAAGTAAGAGCCGTGAGGGAGTGGTGGAACACCCCGCGCTTCGAGGGTATCAAGCGCCCATATTCAGCAGAGGCGGTCGTAAGCAAGCGGGGGTCGCTGCAGCAGACATATCCAAGCTCGATAATGGCAAGAAAATTATTCAATCTGCTGGATGAGAGGGCAAAGGCTGGAAAGCCGGTACATACGCGTGAGTGACGCTCTAAGCTTTAAATTTTTTTTTTTTTTTTTGAGGTATCGTTTCCTCTAACAAACATACAGTTGGTGCCATTGATCCCGTCCAGATGACACAGCAAGCTCCCAACCAAGAAGTGCTATATATTTCAGGGTGGGCGTGTTCATCTCTCCTCACTACGACAAACGAAGTATCCCCGGACTTTGGAGACTACCCCTACAACACCGTCCCGAACCAGGTTCAGAGGCTCTTCAAGGCCCAGCAAATGCACGACCGCAAAGAATGGGATGCAAGAAGGAAACTTTCTGCGGACCAGCGCAAGTCGACGCCCTACACTGATTTCATGCGGCCCATAATCGCTGATGGCGATACGGGGTAAGTTGTAAGCCCCCTTTGAGAACCCAGAGAGTATTGTAACACTCACCAAAATAGACATGGAGGTCTTACAGCAGTATTGAAACTGGCCAAACTCTTTGCCGAAAACGGAGCCGCTGCTGTCCACTTCGAGGACCAGCTTCATGGAGGCAAAAAATGCGGCCATCTTGCCGGCAAAGTGCTCGTCCCCATTGCCGAACACATCAACAGGCTCGTCGCAGCAAGATTGCAGTGGGATATTATGGGGACTGAAAATCTGCTCATCGCCAGAACGGACTCGGAGAGCGGAAAACTTCTAAGCAGCACCATTGATGTCCGGGACCACGAGTTCATCCTAGGTGTTACCGAAGGCTCCAAACCGCTCGCCGAAACCCTGCAGAGAATGGAGCTGGACGGGGCCTCTGGCCCTGAAATCGACCAGTTCGAATCACAATGGGTTAAAAACCATAAACTTGTGACGTTCGATGAAGGTAATCACGAATTATTCATACTTAATTTTCCCCCTTTTAGCTGCTGTTCATGATCAAGACGCTAACACCCTGATACAGCTGTGGAACAACATCTTAAATCCGAGGGAGCCGCTCAATCATCCATCGATGACTACAAAAAACAAGTAACCGCAAACCGGGACATGTCGATTAATGAACGACGGGAGCTTGCACACAAGTACACCAAATCACCTGTGTTCTGGTCCTGGGACATTCCCAGGACTCGTGAGGGCTACTATCATTACCGTGCCGGTAATGCCGCGGCAACCAAGCGTGCGATCAACTTCGCGCCCTACGCTGACTTGCTCTGGGTTGAAACTGGCGACCCAAGTGTCGAGAAGGCGGCGTCGTTTGCCGGAGAGATCCGAGCAAAACACCCTGGCAAGAAGCTGGTATATAACCTCAGCCCTTCGTTTAACTGGATGGGTCAGGGTTTCACCGAAGCCAGCCTCAAGTCGTTTATCTGGGACATCGCTCAGCATGGGTGAGTTTTCACACTTTCAGCCCTTATATGGAAATAGGTGTTTGAGCTATGCGATTAACTTTGTTTAACTTCCGCGTCTAGCTTCGTCCTCCAACTTATCTCACTCGCTGGTCTCCACTCTAACGCTACCATGACAACTGAGCTTTCGCGGAAATTCAAGGACGAGGGCATGCTGGCTTATGTCAACCTCATCCAGCGACGGGAGAAGGAAATGGGAGTTGATGTACTTACGCACCAGAAATGGAGCGGCGCCCCATATATGGACGGCATTGTCGGCTCCATTCTCAGTGGCAGCAGCTCCAACAAGAGTATGGGCGAAGGCAACACGGAAGATTGTATGTTGGATCCATCCCCCCGCATTCCACAAAATTAAGAGATCCCGCGCACTAATGAATTCATCTACAGCTTTCTAATTTACCTAGAAAATCCCACACTTTATTGCTACGGGATCTCAATGAATGGTTGGATTTGATTTTTAATAGAAACATAGCCATTGCGGATGAGCCTCCGATGGGCACTGCTTGACCAGCCACCGCAGGTATAGTACATTACATACGTCAGACTCTCAGCCATCGCTGTGAACCATGTTGCAAATAGCTCTGCTGCCCAAGCAGTTCTACCATCCATCGTATCTGAGGCTAAACGCACCAGTGATCCCATTCAAAAGGGATCATATTCAATGCCTAGGAATCGCGTTGAGTAGATGCAGGACTTTCCAATACATACATAGACTGATAGCTACGGAACAACCGAAGACCACCTATATTATATTATATGTATATATATATATATATATATTTATAAATGACCTTATCATTGATCTTCCAAAATATCAGGATCTTCCTCCAATTAAATCCCCCCAATTCCGTCTGGTGCGCTGACTAAGCTGAAACTTTCGCCGCCACGGAAAATAAAAAAATAATCTCAGCCGCCGAACTTTTTATCGCTACCAGCCAGGCTCATAAACCCAACATAGATAGCCTTTTTCCAGGCTTCGATTTTTCATTCTTTTTTTTTTACTGCTTTTTACCTTCTCGTTTCTCTGTTCATAGCGCGATTCTATAGAGCGCTTTTCTTGAAGATATCGTCTTTTGTTCCCTTGTTTCTTTCTTGTTAGGCTCGTCTCAAGTTTTGCGATCGCACAATCTCCACTCTACAACTACATATATATCTATATACCACTACGCATTTATCGATTCCTACCTCTTCCCTATTGTTTTTATTTGTCTCTATTTCTTTTTGCCCCTTTACCCTTTCTCGCTAAAGTATGCCACACCCTGTTTCACCATCAGAATCGTCGACCATGTCCTCCGCGCCCATCATGATCCCGAAGGTCCCGTCCTCTGTACCCCCCACCGAGGAGGAGGTTGCCTCGTTGATGAACACCATATTCAACGCAGATAAATCGCAAGAGTCTTTAGACGCTTCCTATGGCTTGGCGAACCTCCTCATTCAATCCGTCGGATTTCGCGGGCTACACGGCTATAATTTGTTGAGGGATATAAAAAAAGCGGCGGTAGATAAGAAAAGCGGGGCAAAGCGAGAAAGTGCAATGCTGATATTGGGCGCTCTGTTCGAGAGGTTTCCTCGAGAACAACCGCTCAGCGAGGTTGTCTTCTTACTTGAGCATGGAGGGTTGCTTTCCCTGGCCTTGGATGCGCTGGCTGATAAGGGTGCCGTGGTGCGGGAAGCGGCTAAGTATGCCGTGGATGCGCTGTTTGCTTGCCTGAAGGTCGAGTCGTTGGTCGCTGCGCTTGTTCCGGCACTATTGGCGTATCTCAACAAGTCAACTGCGAAATGGCAAGGCGCTGTGGAGGCTTATCGTCTGCTGGAAAAAGTGGCTGAGAAGACTCAGGCGGGCTCAGACACCAAGGAGGAGAGTTTGCAAAAGGATCTCCTCCGCGAATCCGTGGGCAAATGTTTAAAGGATCTGATCCCTGTCGTCGAGTCCGGCATGCACGATATGAAGAACGAGGTTTCAAAACAGGCGGTTAAAACAATGACTGCTTTGACGACGGTCCTCTCCAATGACGATGTGGCTCCCAGAATCCCGCTGCTGATTAAAGCGATGGAAAACCCCGACGCACAAACTTTACAAAAGACCATCCTTGCCTTGTCCCAGACTACCTTCGTCGCGATAGTTACCTCCCCTGTACTTGCGCTCCTCACCCCTCTTCTTGAACGATCCCTAAACACACCCACAACCCCACAGGAAGTCCTTCGCCAGACAGTCGTTGTCGTCGAGAATCTCACAAAGCTCGTCCACGACCCTAATGAAGCGAGGACATTCTTGCCGAAGTTGAAACCAGGTGTACAAGGGGTGAAAGACAGGGCTTCGTTGCCTGAAGTTCGGGAGCTAGCAACACGCGCTCTGAACGTCATCCAGCACGCTATGGGCGATGGCAGCACGAACTTAGCCAACGGGGCGGTGACCCAAGTAACAGCAGATGAAGTTCTAAAGGTATTGGAGCAACAGGTGAAGCTCCATGGCGGAATTGTGCGTAAGGAAGATGAACCATTCTGGGCCATCTCGAAGACGTATATCTCTGAAATGGTTCGCGACGACGTGAATTCACGTCTTCTCGACCGCGTCCCACTATGCATCGCACCTTATCTTAGTCAACTAGTCAAGGAGGGACAAGAGGCTGCCATCGCTTCCGCAGTTCACGCCCATTTCGTGGAGGAAGATAAGCGGAAATATGGAGTACCTGTGCAAGAAGACACGGGTGAAGTTGAGATCGTCAATGCGGATTTCTCTCTTGCGTATGGCGGCATGCTTCTGCTCTCCCACACAAACCTTAGGCTCCTCAAGGGCCATCGATACGGGCTCTGCGGGCGCAACGGAGCCGGAAAATCCACCCTCATGCGCAGTATTGCGGAGGGAAAGCTGGAAGGATTCCCTCCCAAGGATGTTTTGAAGACATGCTTCGTGGAGCACAACCAAGGTGAAGATGCGGATTTGAGCATCTTGGAATTCGTTGCCAAAGATCCAGAACTAGCTGCAAGCGGCAAAGAGCGAATTTCCGAGGTCTTGAGCGAGGTCGGATTCACTGCTGGCCCTGGTGGACGGCAGGAACAGAAAGTTGGCTCCCTGTCCGGTGGATGGAAGATGAAGTTGGCTCTGGCGCGAGCTATGCTCATGGGAGCTGATGTTCTCCTCCTCGACGAACCGACCAATCATTTGGACGTAGCGAATGTGAAATGGCTGCAGGAATACCTGAAGCAACACACCGAGATCACCAGTTTGATCGTCAGTCACGACTCTGGTTTCTTGGACGAAGTCTGTACCGATATCTACCACTATGAAGGAAAGAAACTGGTCTGCTACAAGGGTAACCTTGCTGATTTTGTCAAAGTCAAGCCGGAGGCGAAGAGCTACTATACCCTTAGCTCGTCGAATGTTCAGTTCAAGTTCCCCCCTCCAGGTATCTTGACAGGTGTCAAATCGCAAACCCGTGCCATCCTTCGCATGAGTAACGTGACTTACACTTATCCTGGAAATACAAAGCCCTCTCTAGTAGATGCAAGCTGTTCCCTGACCCTCTCGTCTCGCACAGCCATTATTGGCGGTAACGGCGCGGGGAAGTCAACTTTCATCAAGCTGTTGACTGGAGAGCTTATTCCCCAATCCGGCAAGGTTGAGAAGCATCCCAATCTTCGAATCGGGTACATCAAGCAGCACGCCCTTGAACATGTGGAGATGCACATGGAGAAGACACCCAACCAATATCTGCAGTGGAGATATCAGAATGGCGACGATCGGGAGGTGTTGATGAAGCAAACCAGAGTTTTGACCGAGGAGGATCGTATCCAAATGGAGAAAACAATCGATATTGGCGATGGGAGGGGACCCCGGCGTATTGAGGCCTTGATTGGTCGGCAAAAGTTGAAGAAAACGTTCCAATATGAAGTGTAAGCCGTGTCCCCCTTCAATCTCTCTCCTTGGACTCCCATTTTTTCCCCCGTTCTCTCTAACACTCAAATCAGTAAATGGGTTGGCATGCTTCCCAAATTCAACTCCTTCATCTCCCGCGAAACTCTTCTAAAGGAAGGCTTCCAAAAACTCGTCCAAGAATACGACGACCACGAAGCCTCCCGCGAGGGCCTAGGCTACCGCGTCCTGGAACCAAAAGTAATCTCCAAACACTTCGAAGACGTCGGCCTCGACCCGGAAATCGCAAACCACAACCAAATCTCCGGCCTCTCGGGCGGCCAGAAGGTCAAAGTCGTCCTCGCCGGCGCCATGTGGAATAACCCGCACCTCCTTGTCCTGGACGAACCCACCAACTTCCTCGACCGCGACTCGCTAGGCGGCCTCGCCGTCGCCATCCGCGACTACAAGGGTGGCGTGGTGATGATTTCCCACAACGAGGAATTCGTCGGTGCACTGTGCCCCGAGCAATGGCATGTCGAGGACGGGCGGATGACGCACAAGGGCCATGTGTCGCTCTCCCTCGACCGGTTTGAGGACAGCTCGCGCGGACCCAGCACCGTGGCTAGCAGTGTCGTTTCGAGCGCGGCAGCGTCCGCAGCAGCGTCTGCTGCTAATTCTGGTGCTGAGGATGCGGGCGGCGAGTTGAAGTTCAAAGCGAAGAAAAAGAAGAAGTTGACTCGTGCGCAGATGAAGGATCGTGAGGTGCGGAGGCGTTTAAGGCATATTGAATGGTATGTTGGCAACTTTTTTCTTTCTCCCGTTTCCTTTTTTTTTTTTCTTTTCTTTTCTTTTCTTTTTTTTTTTTTCGCTTTCCTCTTGATCATTGAGTAAATGGACGTGTGCTAACAGCAACCCTCCTCTTCCAGGCTCAACTCACCCAAGGGCACACCTCACCCCCCAGACACTGATGATGAAGCATAATGGTTCCTCTATTGGGGAAAATAATGATGTGAACAAAAGTCTTTCTTTTTTTTCTTTTTTTTTTTCCCTCTCTTTTGGGCTTGGACTTTCTTGTTTGCTGGTTGGGACCTCACATATATTCGATGGATTTCTTACATAGATTCTTTTCATCTTCCTCCATGTCTTTCTTTCTTTCCTTCTTTCCTTCTTCTTTCTTCTTTCTTCTTTCTTCTTTCGTCGCTTCCTTATTTTCCGTTTCACGATGTTCAGTTTTGCTTCATCTTTTATTTATTCCCCCCCACCTTTCCCTCTTGTGCTGAAACTGCGGAGCACCGACGGTAATTTTTAACGGCATGTATATACATAGACGTATATAGACTCTCTCCGCGTGGCATTGTCTTATTTCATCCATTCATTCCCTTCGGAGAAAAGATACTAGACGGACCGGTTCTGGCGTTTTTTTCCCCTTGCTTTTTTTTTTCTTTCTTTTTTTTTTTTCTTTCTTTTTTATATTTCCTTTTTCATAGTTTCAGTTAGCGCATGTTAACAATGTGTTGATTTGAATTGATAGAGAGATAGACATTGTTTGTTACCTATTCCTTCTAGTGTTAGTTAATAATAAGTATTTGTTTGTTAAATAACTGGCCATAATATCTTCAACTCGGTGTTTAACTTGTCTGGTAACGTATGAATTAAGAAAACATTGTGCCCGAACTTGAGCTTTAACATATATATATATATATATATATATAATTATTTACTTGCTCTCAAATCCTTATCGACAAGAAGTTACAATACAAACCACCAACCAAATTTTTTCTCAAGCGTTGCTAAGTAAAAGAGAGAAAGATAATACATCCCGACTGAGGAGTGCTCCACAACCCCTGTAGCTCATTATCATTAAAACTCGATAACTACATTGTTATGTCACATATACCTGGCTATTCCCAACCGCATATTTCACACCTGTAAACCCCCTAACCACCCGTACCCTAATCCCATTCAATAATAATCCAACCTCTACAGAGTACCCTAACCCTTAATCTACTTGTAAAGTACCGTCCGTACCTGCGTCCTTATGTAGTGCGAATGTTGCTTTAGATGGGCTGAGGACCTGATCATGATCATGGCTTTCCAACAGGTAATATGTCCAGGAAGTAAGTAGGCTTCAGATGTGGAACCAATCTTGTTGTTCTGTTCAACTTTTTTGAGAGTGTCTGTCTGTCGACTCTGTCCTCGTCAACATTCCTTCTTCTCCAATCAGTGCTTTTGTATAGTTAACAAGCTTGACTATAACTTTTGAGTAGGAGTTGACAGGCCGTGTTCATCAGCCAAATACTACTACTATCTATCTAACCCCTATAAACTAAACTAAATCCAGATCAACACACGGAGAATAATACTAATGATCTCATACATAATATCTATTATGCAGTATTATTATTCTATTCCACAAACTCCTGCTTCTTCAAACCAAGTTAAATAATAATACACATGAACAGAGCAAATAAGAAGTACCTCTGTCTGTGCATTGACTTTCTAACAAATGATGATCAGAAGAGAGGAGGAGGGATTATTGGCCGCCACTGACGCCTCAACCGGGGGCCGTCTTCAGTGACATCAGGTTTTGTTGGATAAACCAGATAAAGTTGAGGCTTCTGAACGATAAAACCTAAAAACCGAAAAGATAAAAAAAAAACTATTCTGGTTTCACTGCTGAGCCCCTTGAGAATCAAACAATAAAAGTGGATCTGTATAACAATCAAGTCCTGGAAACTACTTTTACTTACCCAAATTTGTACGCGGGAAAGGAAAAGAATTACAATTGCTGCTGCAATAATAGAGAAATAATGATTAATAGCCCATTCAGAGCTGAATAATACGAATTTATTAAGAGTTATTATAGAAATAGTTTGAGAATGATTAGTTATTTATTTATTTATTTATTTTTTAAATTTAAATTTCCCTTGAGACGCGGGACCCGAACAGAAAAGCATTTCTGTTTCCATGTTGGGATTTGCAAGAATGAAATTCTCCACTCAGTGGAAATGAGCCACTCACTGCCTGGCTAGTTGCCAAGATAGAGAGAGTCATATTATAGTCGAGAGATGCAGAGCTCTCTAACTTCTAATATAAGTGGTCAACTAATAAAGTGGGAGATGTATGAGACACGTATAGCCCATTTCAATCTCCTGAATTAAGCTCATTCCAAAGGTCAGGTTTTTTCATATGGGTCTTGTGCAAGCCTCTAGCCAGAATAAGTAATTGTCTACTCTGTAGTTACTCCGTATACAGTCCGCCGCTGAGAAGAAATGGTTCGCTAACATTTAGGGCCCAAGCCGGCATCAGTGGCGTAGTTCGTTAGTTGAACTAACTAGTTAGTAATATCGTTACTAATAACTTAACGTTAACTAACTAACTATCATAGTAACTTATTAATATGCGAGTGTGTACTTAGTAACTAACTTAGTAGTAACTTAACTAGTAACTAACTAACTAACTAGATCTGTGTGTGGCTCAGGGCAGCCGAGGCAGAAAAAAGACAAAAAAGAAAGAAAGAGCCGCTTGTGACGTCAACAAAACAAAACCTGAAATCCTCCTTTTCCAGCCACGCCCGCCATGAACTCTTGAGGCGTGCAGATGGCAGATAACTATGACATGCGACATGTCTACGCTGTACAGTGTAGGGATTCTTGCTGACAGGGTCAAAAGAATATCCGCGGATGACCACTTGCGCGTGCAACTGGAAGATTGATGAGAGATGTAACACCCCGCATCAGCACGCTGCACCACCCCACCACACAACACGCTGCAAAAAGAAAAGAAACCAACACCAACAACAACAACAACAACAACAGGCAATAAAACCCGAAGAAGACCGACCGGGAAGGGCAGAAAAAATAGCCGACAAAGCCGTCTCTGTCTGGCCTACACGACCTGTTCGTTCGGGCAAATCCTTCGGCGAGCGGATCCAATTCCTAGCTCTTGCAAGGCTCCGTCAGCGGGGGGATGTTTCTCACGTTTTTCAGAGAGCTCCGCTGGACTTGTTCTCAACCCTCGACTTCCTTGCTGTATCGATGGCCAATAATGGCCGAGTTTGCCTCAGCACTAGGGTCTTGGTACATGTATACATGTATACACATCACGTCACTTGCAAGTTGCGGGACATGTGGGAATACCAAAGAGGGTCGCCTTTGAAAAAGGGTTTAAGGTTGCCGCCAAGTTAAACTTTCAACCTTTTTTTTTTCTTCTGTTTTCCCGCCGATTCCCCTCTACCAGTGTCGTCTCTGGAGAAGGCAAGAAAACTTTACACCAAAAGAGCCACATGCAAAATCAATTGCTGCGCTTGTTCCCTGATGAAAGCCAAAATTGGCCATCGGACACTAAGACCTGTTTAAAACCCCCGAGCTCCGCTATTTTACCTTTTCTTTTCTTGCACTCACTCGCAGTATCGCAGCCCATCGCACAAAAAGCTGAAGCAGCATAACAGATAAATGCGATCTCCATTAATCCCGGTATCTCCTGATGTTTGGATATTCCCCACCACCCATTATTCAACAGATTAGCGGTTGATTTTCGCCGTTATCATATTTTTTTTTTAATTCCTATTTTGTTGTTGTTACCTTATCTTCCTCCACCCTACCTACTTCCCGACTTCAAAAAAAAAATAAAAAAATACCACCCCCTCTCGATCAGTCTATACCTCCCATCTATCCGTATAGCTGTACTGTGCTTTGCTTAAGGATTGGCAGTGTGTGGTGCAAAAAGACGCCCCTTACGAAGCTGTTGATATCCCGTGCTTTCGCATTAAGCCACACATCTGGTTCAACCCTCATTGTTGTTGTACAGCCACTTCAGAAACAATCGAGAAATAGTTTCTTCCTTCGTAGTAAGGAAAGTCAGAATCTCCAAAGAAACGAAAAAAAACACAAGTGGTGACATGGAATCATCTTGTTCTCTCATCTGAATTGAAGTGACTTCTGTGACGCCCGGAAGCGACCAAAACACAAAGCACTCGATATCCCACACTGCCCAATGCGCTACACCCTTCCCAAGGTATATTGACTGCAGAAGCCAAAAAAAAAAAAAAAAAAATAAAAAATAAAAAAAAAAGGATCCCTTCCATCGTTCGAACCGGAACTCGAGCCCAATGCAACAATAGTGGCCTTGTTAACGTATCGTACCCTCCCAAGCGACTGTATCTACCTACCCAAACCAAAAACAAAACCTCTGTGAATCCCGTATAACAGAAAACAGAACCAACGAAAAAAAAAAAGATAGCAATAAATAATCAGCAACCATGTCTAAAGATGAGGAGAAAATTAACAGTGTGGTGCCGTCTCCGGGCAGTGACCCCAGCGAGACAAGCTCCCTCGATGAAGATGCCGTGAAACTCGCGGCCATGGGCTACACCCAGGACATGAAGCGCAAGTTCTCGCTGTTCTCCCTGCTCGGCGTGGGCTTCTCGCTGACCAACTCGTGGTTCGGCATGTCTGCGTCCCTGATCACTGGCATTTCGTCGGGCGGGCCGCTGCTGGTCATGTACGGTATCCCGTGGATTGCATTTATCTCGAGTTGCGTGGCCATCACGCTGTCTGAACTCGCGAGCTCTATGCCCAATGCTGGAGGCCAGTATTTCTGGGCGAACGAGCTGGCGTCTCCGAAATATGCAAACTTTGCGTCTTATCTGACCGGTTGGTTTGCGTGGACGGGGAGTATTTTCACCTCTGCCAGTGTTGCGCTGGCGTTGGCCTCTGCGGGCGTTGGAATGTGGCAGCTTGGACATCCTGACTTGTAAGGAATTTTTTTTTTTTCCTCTCCCCCCCCTGGGTCTAATTCAATTTTAAAATACCGAGTATTGAAATTCCCTCTCTCTACACTGGACCATAGTTAACTAGAAAACTTACAGCGTCATCGAATCCTGGCACATCGTCGTCGCCTACCAAGTCATTAACGCATGGTGCTTCCTCTTCAACTGCGTAGGCAAACTCCTCCCCAAGGTCGCAGTGACCACCCTCTATCTCTCTCTCATGTCCTTCACGGTGATCATCATCACCGTCCCGTCCAAGGCCCCCACGCACCAGGACGCCAAATTCGTCTTTGCCACCTTCATCAACAACACAGGCTGGAAATCCGACGGCATCGCCTTCATCGTCGGCCTCATCAACCCCAATTGGGTCTTCGCCTGTCTTGACTCTGCCACCCACCTTGCCGAGGAGGTCGCGAGCCCGGAGCGCTCCATCCCCATTGCCATCTGCGGTACCGTCGCCATCGGCTTCACCACCGCCTGGTTCTACTGCATGTCCATGTTCTTCAGCCTGAGTGACTTCGAGACACTCATCAGCACGCCGACCGGCGTCCCCATCCTCGAGCTCTTCCACCAGGCCCTGAACAGCAAAGCCGGCGCCATCGCCCTGGAATCCCTGGTCCTCTGCACCGGCTTCGGCTGCCAGATCGCCTCGCATACGTGGCAGTCTCGCCTGTGCTGGTCCTTTGCGCGCGACCGCGGCCTCCCGTTCCACAAGCACCTGTCCCAGATCCACCCCAAGCTCGACGTGCCGCTCGTGGCGCATGCATCCAGCTGTTGCATCGTCGGTGTACTGGGACTGCTGTATCTCGGCTCCTCCACCGCCTTTAACAGCATGGTGACTGCATGCATTGTCCTGCTGTATATCTCGTATGCCATTCCCATTATCGCGTTGCTCATCCGCGGCCGGGATAACATCAAGCACGGCCCCTTCTGGCTGGGGAAAATTGGCCTTTGTGCAAACATTGTAGTTCTTTTGTGGACTGTGTTTACCATTGTTATGTATTCGTTCCCTTCGGTTTATCCCGTCAGGACTTCCAGTAAGTTATACTACCTTTGGGGGTTTAACCCTAGACCCTACGACTAACGCCCACCCCCCCCCCCCCCCTTCCCCTTCTTCCCAAAAATTTGCGAAGTAGCACCATAGGTCAGATAGCTAATCATATATTTCCAACTATAGACATGAACTACGTTTCCGCCGTCTACTTCGTCGTTGTCGTCATCATCGTCGCCGACTGGTACCTGCGTGGTCGACGAGACTACCGTGGCCAGCATGAGCGCCACGAGGAAGTAGAACAGTTCATGAACAGGAGAACAAGCGTTGTGCAATAGAAAAAGAAGGCAATTAGATTTACACGCTTATTTGTTTTTCTTTTTCGCACTTGTCTGTTTGTTAGCTTGCGTGTTATCTTGCTGGACGGTTTCAATGGTAGTGGCATGGGTAGCTACTATTTGCGAGAGAACTAAATATACCCCACCCCCCCCCCCCCCAGGCAAAAGGCGGACCATCGATGAGTTGCATATGTAAATATAAAAAAAGTGCAGAACTATATTACCGTTCTACCATATGAATATAAAACACAGAATATTTATACACAACGTATTATTAACCTATCTCGATTACAAGCCACCAACTCTAAAAACCAAGCTAGATGCGCCAATTCCCCTGCCAAGCCACTGATGCTCTGGCCAGGGATGATCTTTGAACGAGCGCTGGTGAAAAAAGAAGAAAAACACTCCCTGGGCAGTTATTTGATTCTATTTCCCCCCTGATATTTAGTATAGGAGCAACACAAATAGCTTGTAGCTTGCACTGCTCAAGTTTGCCTCTCAACAGTACACACTGTGTCTGAACATGTGACCCCTGTAACCTACCTACGTATATCCATGGATGGCAAAAGGAGAACATCAACCAAATCATCAATTCTCAAAATACACAACACAACACAACACTTCCTCCAAGCACCATCCCCACCAGTATTGGCACACAACCATCACAAGCATCAATCCACCCTTCCTCCACAGGCGGGACATCCAAGACGGCTGGGGAGTCTTCCCCTGCCTCCTCCCCCCAGCGCCCCCTCCCCCCCCTTCCCCAGCATCAACACAACCATGCCGCCTCCCCCCCCATCCACCACCCCCAGCCCCCAAACAGACAACATCCCCCTCAGCTAGCATCGACACCAGCCGTGATGGAGATCACATCAGCAGCAAGGTGGTGGTGGACGACGACGACGACGACGAAGACGACGAAGACGACGCGGCGGAGGGTATGGCGTCTACTCATCCTGCCGCTCGTGGTCGTTGTGTTGGTGGTGTTAACGATTGTGCTATCGGTGCTTGGGGCGAAGGGGATATTGGGCGGCAAGGGGATAGATGGTGAGGGAGATGATGGGCGGATGAGGGTGGAGACGAGGGATGGGGTGAGTGAGTTTTATTTGTTGTTTTATATTTGTTTGTTTGTTTTTCATTACTTTCTTTGCATTTATTTATTGTGTGTTTATTCATTACCATTTCTGTATATCTCTTTTTTTTTTTTTTTTTTTGGGGGCATCTACTGCTATGACTTTGATCGGTTCACCTTAAGGTGCTATCTATTTTATTTCAAACCCATCGATATATCGATAACTATAGTTAATTTAAATTAAAAAAGAAAGAAAAAAGAAAGAAAAAAGAAAAAAAGCTAACGTAAGTTATATATCTAGTTATCAAGGCCGTGGTATCCATCTCCGCGAGGTGGAACTGTCCAAAGTTGGACTGAAAGCTACGAAAAAGCCCAGGAGTTAGTGGGTAGAATGAGTGTGGTTGAAAAAGTGAACGTCACTACTGGTGTGGGTTGGCAGATGGGGCTCTGCGTTGGAAACACTGGTATGTCAAATATTCTTTTCGCACTTTATTCAAGGCTCTCCTTATATAATGGGATAGGGCCCGCCGTGATTTAATTTTTGTCGATTTGGTTTCCTCATATTCGAAGCAATCATACCTCTCTTAAAAGGTAACATAAATGGTCGCATGCTAAGTCGCTCAGGTCCGGCTAGCTCGGTGGGCTTCCCATCGCTTTGTCTGCAAGATGGGCCTCTAGGCATTCGCTTTGCAGATAACATCTCCGCGTTTCCTGCCGGTGTTACCGTCGGTGCGACATGGAGTCGTGACTTAATGTACAAGAGGGGTTTTGCGCTGGGGAAAGAAGCTCGACTTAAAGGAGTCAATATCCTTCTTGGCCCGGCTATGGGTCCTATTGGTGTCTTGCCTGCGGGGGGCAGGAATTGGGAAGGCTTTGGCTCGGATCCTGTCCTCCAGGGCGTTGCAGCCGCAGAGACCATCCGCGGAGTCCAGGATAATGGAGTAATGGCGACCGCTAAACACTACGTGCTCAACGAGCAAGAGCATTTCCGCCAGGAGGGTGAATGGGGGATACCGATTGCGATGTCTTCCAACATTGATGACCGTTCACTCCGCGAGGTGTATGTGTGGCCATTCGCGGAAAGTGTACGGGCGGGCGTCGCGAGTGTGATGTGCGCGTATCAGATGGTCAATAATTCCTATGCCTGCCAAAATAGTTTGATTTTGAACGGCATCCTCAAGGATGAGCTTGGGTTTCAAGGCTTCGTCCAGTCGGATTGGTTGGCGCAACGGAGCGGGGTTGCCAGTGCACTTGCTGGTCTGGATGTCTCAATGCCTGGTGATGGCCTGGGGTGGGCGGACGGCATTTCCCTGTGGGGCCACCACTTGACGCAGGCTGTCTTGAATACATCTGTGCCAATGGATCGATTGAATGATATGGCGACGAGGGTAGTGGCCTCTTGGTACCAATTGAAACAAGACTCCTGGGCGAAACCGCCCCCGGACGGGGACGAGGGACCAAATTTCTCGTCTTGGACGCATGACAGAATCGGTCGATTGCACCAAGGCAGCCCGGATGACGATGCCAAATGTGTTGTTAACCAATACATCAATGCGCAAGGTGAAGGGGATGATGCCCATGGCCCACTTGCGCGTGAGATTGCAGCCGAAGCCACAATTTTGCTCAAGAATGAAAACGGATTCCTACCACTTTCCAGGGACGGCCCAGGACTATCAGATGAGAAGTATCGCATCGGCATTTATGGAGAGGACGCCGGAGCTGGCGATGGACCAAACGCTTGCGCGGACAGAGCGTGTAACCAGGGCACGCTGGCGTCCGGTTGGGGTAGCGGAGCTGTCGATTTCCCCTACCTAATAACGCCGTGGAAAGCTCTAAGCAGGGCGTTCAATAACAAATCCACAACGGTATCCGGGTATCTGACAAATGATCGGACTCCACCAGAGGATATGCGTGATAAAGACTTGTGTCTTGTTTTCGCGAATGCGGACTCTGGCGAAGGGTTCGCAAGTTGGAAAGACATCCGTGGTGACAGGAATGACCTCATACTCCAGAAGGGCACAGACAGCCTTGTTTCTCAGGTAGCGACAGAATGTGGTGCTGGCAATGGCAGCACAGTTGTGGTGATCCATTCTGTTGGGCCTGTGATCGTTGAGTCCTGGATCGACCTCCCGGGAGTCAAAGCAGTGCTTCTAGCGAACTTACCTGGAGAAGAGAGCGGAAACGCGCTGGCTGATATTTTGTTCGGCGATGTGGACGCCAGTGGCAGACTGCCATACACCATGGGCAAAAACCTTACCGATTATGGCCCTGAAGCTGGAATCCTTTATAAATCCGATGATGTGATTCCGCAAAAGGATTTTTCCCACGGCCTATACATCGACTACCGCTACTTCGACGCCCATAACCTAACGCCGCGATATGAGTTCGGTTACGGCCTCTCATACACCACCTTCAACCTATCCAACCTGATCCTCAGACCGTTGAAATCCAAAACTCCACTCCCGTCTCCCAGACCGAAAGAAAATTCTCCACCATGGTACAACACAACAATCCCCAACGTTGAATGCGCCTTATTCCCAGAGAAATTCAGGGTTCTTACCAAATACATCTACCCGTACTTATCTTCTGTAGACGACATCAAACGAGAGCCCCCATACGAATACCCGAAGGGATACGACGAAGCCCAACCCCCCTCACCCGCTGGAGGAGGTGAAGGCGGCAATCCATCCCTCTTCGAGCCATTTGTGACGGTCAGTGTCACTGTCAGTAATACGGGGACTCGTGTCGGGAAGGAAGTTGTGCAGGTCTATGTGTCGTTCCCTGAGAACGTGCTCGACGAACCTATACTCGACAACAATAGCAGCAGCAGCAGCAACAGCAACAACAACAACAGCAGCGACAGCAGCAGCATCAGCAACAGCCCAAACAACAACAGCACCACGACCAACCCGAGCCACAACAGCACCAGAACCGTGGATTTCCCGCTGCGCGTGCTCCGCAATTTCAACAAGGTAGAGGTGCAGCCCGGGCAAAACGTAACTGTGAGCCTGCCGCTGACACGCAAGGACCTGAGTTACTGGAGTGCTGTGAATCAGAACTGGGTGATGCCTGTTAGCGGCAAGTTTCAAGTGTGGGTGGGGAGGAGTTCGAGGGACTTGCCGCTCATGGCGGAATATTGACGACGTGGGTGGGGGGGGGAAGGCGGCAATGAAAATGCATGCACGGGATGGAATGAATTGATGAATTGATGAAATTAATTAATGATTGAATATGATGTGATGTATGCTATAAGATGAGTTAATGTTAATGCTGTCTGTCTGTCTGTCAGCATGATTATTTGTATTTAATCTGGTCCAACATATGAGATGGAACTTGACTAATAATAGATAACCTGCTGGATAGACAGGCCCAATATTAAATGTGATAATGAGATGAATAATAATGAATGTTAATTAATTAACCCTATGAAGAAGGAATGATGGATGGATAAAAAGAAAAACAATAACTTCAAGTATCAAAAAAATATTAAAATATAAAAAAAAAAAAAAGAGAGAGACCAATGTGGTTAATTTTCATCTAGACCAAGTGGGATTCGAACCCACGACCCCCGCATCACTGAGGAATGTCATATGAGTTCAGGCCACACCAAAACCAAAGAGCTCTGGGCGCTTCTGAGAATCATATAAGAACGGAACGCTAACCACTGCGTCACTGGTCTAATGTTTAGCCCTACAGAACGGCCCGATTCACTTTATGCTCACGCCGGTGGCGGTGGCGGGGGGGAAAAGTATAATTTGAAACCTCTGCGGGGAAGAAGCATGTGAAAATGCTAAATTATAAAATAAATATAAAAATATAAAAATATAAAAAAATAAAGTGAAATCCTCCATTGTACCCCGTAGCGGGAGGAGTATAGTACAAGTATAGTACTGCGTACTTATAGATAGCCATGTGTAGGTTGGTTGGAGATTCTCTCCCCCGGGAGGAGGAGGTACCTAGCTAATAATAAGCTCCTGAAGGAGAGAACCTCTAGCTACATTGGTTGACAAAGTATTTTTCAATATCTCCCCAACTCTTCTTGTTTTCCACGTTTAGTTTACTATTATTTAAGTTTATTAGATTTCTCCTCTTGTGCTAACAGAATATATATATATATATATATATATGAGCTATATAAGCAACTGCTCGCTTTCCAGTTCCCACCAAACTACTTGTTTCAGGCTGACATTTCACCCTGGTTTCTGAGGTACGTCATTCTTTCCGCTGGTCGTCTAGTTGGTTTATGGCACTGGACTGTAATATCTTTCTGCGATCCAGGTGTCGTCGGTTCGACTCCGACCCAGCGGAGCAACACCTTTCCCTTTTTTTTTTATTTTTTTTATTTTTTATTTTTTTATTTTTATATACAAAAAATCCCCTAAACTTACGCAGTAGAGCTTGATTCGGAGGTGTCTTGGCGTCGTAGTTTCATTTGTTTGCAATGGTAGTTATGGTTGCAGACAGACTACAAGTTCTAACATGAGAGTTTACTAGTTCAAACATCTGAGCAGATTTTTTGGCTGGAAGCTCTGTCTGTATGGGGGAAAGAAAACATATATTCATATCAATTGCATAATTAATTTGCCCTCGCATCTGTTGCCGCCAGTTCGACCGCAATAAATAATAATAATAATAATGCATTTGGCGTTTGAAGCAAGCTGCAAAATGTTGTTGTAAGTTATACATAACCCGCAGCCCGGGGAATACCGGAGCAGAGTGCGGGGGACCAAGCACCAGTAAAAGTAATAATAAGTAATAATATTACTTTGAAGGTCCAAGTACGTTTACATACCATACAGAGCAGAATCACTGACAAGTACAGCAGGGGATATATGGAAATATGGAAATAATATATAAAGTAGTTAACTACATCAGTAAGTCGGCCGAGAAAGGCAGTAGAAGTAACTATTTAAGCAGTGTTTGGCCTCAGTAACTTTTTTGCCTGTGAGAAACTTCCCGCTCATCCATTTAAGAAACAGAATAATCATAATAATAAATATTTAAGACAATCATAGCTCTCTTATTATTACTCTCTCGACCGAATAACTAGAATAGGGATCACAGATTAATTAATTAATTAATTCGGGGTTAAACAGACTGTGGTCTGGCCCGCTTTCCACCTTGCTTGCTCTGCTTTCGCCTCCTGTTTTTTATATTATTATTGCATGTGCCGCGGCAAAAGAAAAGCTCTGACGTTATCCCGAAGTTGACGCTTTCTTGCTCTGTTTTGTTCTGTTGTTCTGTTGAGTTACTCATTATAAATAAAATAAATACCTTTTCTTTCCCCATTTTATAATAATAAAAAACCTAGATGACTTGATAGCTATAAATTATTATCGTGCTTGTCTACTTCTTGCTCAATACAATCTTTGTCGGAAGGAAGAGGTTATCACTCTCCTCTCCTATACAATACAGAGATCTATCTACATACACATACACACATACATACAGCTATTATTATTATTAGCTATACAATCAACTCACAATGGCAACTGTCGACACCCTCCTCAAGGACGTGGCCATCCTCGGCCCTCTGAACGACCAAACCCGCAAGATCCTCACCAAGGACGCCACTGCGTTCCTCGCCCTCCTGCACCGCACTTTCAATCCCACCAGAAAAGCCCTCCTCCAGCGACGCATCGACCGTCAAGCTGAGATTGACCGCGGCACCCTCCTAGATTTCCTCCCAGAGACCAAACATATCCGTGAAAATGATGCCTGGAAGGGAGCCCCTCCCGCTCCAGGTCTTGTTGACCGCCGTGTGGAAATCACAGGCCCAACTGACCGGAAAATGGTCGTGAATGCGTTGAACTCTGATGTGTATACTTATATGGCTGATTTCGAGGGTGAGTGGTTTTTATTTATATCTTTTGTACATGTTCTTGCTTTTGTGGAAGTAAACGTTGGTTTTTGGCCTCGGGCTTGGAGGAAGCGCAGAAGGTGGATGCAGTTTTGATATTGCTGGCGGTTGTCTGAAATCGGCGGGATAAAGAACAAGAACTGGAATCCAGCTAACATAAGATTCAATTTCGCAGACTCAAGTGCTCCCACCTGGGAGAACATGGTCAATGGCCAGGTTAACCTGTACGATGCCATCCGCAGACAGGTTGATTTCAAACAAGGTGGAAAGGATTACAAGCTGCGCACCGACAGGAAACTCCCAACCCTCATTGCCCGCGCCCGAGGCTGGCACCTTGAGGAGAAGCATATGACGGTTGATGGTGCTCCCATGTCCGCCAGTCTTTTCGATTTCGGTCTCTATTTCTTCCACAATGCCAAAGAGCTGGTCAGCCGGGGCACTGGCCCTTACTTCTATCTCCCCAAGATGGAATCTCACCTTGAAGCCCGTCTGTGGAATGACGCTTTCAATCTGGCGCAGGATTACATTGGCATGCCTCGCGGCACCATCCGGGCCACTGTTTTGATTGAGACTATCTCTGCTGCTTTTGAGATGGACGAGGTGAGTTGATGCCTGCTACTCTTTCTTTTTTTTCCCAATCGGGTAATACAACGTCCTGTGCGAGAAGTTTTTTCTTTTTTCTAACGGGACCTCGAAACCAAATCAGATCATTTACGAGCTCAGAGAACACAGCTCTGGCTTGAACTGCGGCAGATGGGACTACATCTTCTCCTTCATCAAGAAATTCAGACAGAACCCCAATTTCGTCCTCCCAGATCGCTCAGATGTCACCATGACTGTTCCTTTCATGGATGCCTACGTCAAACTCCTCATCAAGACCTGCCACCGACGAGGCGTTCACGCCATGGTAAGCAATATCTGAAAATCCCCTCCTCCCCCTCCTCCCCCCCCTTTACTCCTTTCTCTAGAATACCCACTCACTAACTACCAAAATATAGGGTGGAATGGCCGCTCAAATCCCCATTAAAGACAACCCGAAGGCCAACGACGCCGCCATGGCCAGCGTGCGTGCTGATAAGCTCCGTGAGGTGCGCGCCGGCCACGACGGTACCTGGGTCGCCCATCCCGCATTGGCCAAGCTTGCCACAGATATCTTCGACCAATACATGCCCACCCCGAACCAGCTGTTCGTTCGCAGGGAAGATGTGCACATCACCGCGAATGACCTCCTGAACACCAATGTCCCCGGCAAAATCACCGAAGAGGGCATCCGCAAGAACCTGAACATTGGCCTGTCGTACATGGAGGGCTGGCTCCGTGGAGTTGGATGCATCCCCATCAATTACCTTATGGTTCGTCCCCTACCAGCGCAAACACGATTGAAACAAACACACTCCCGTTTCCTATCCCATTGTTGCCCCAGGCAGAAATAACCCAGCTTCAAAAAAAAAAAAAAAAAAAGAAAAAAAAGAAAAAAAAAAGAAACTAACAATCCCCCTTTTCAACAATAACAGGAAGACGCCGCAACCGCCGAAGTGAGTCGCAGCCAGCTCTGGCAATGGGTCAAGCACAACGTCACCACGGCCGAGGGCAAGCGCGTCGACAAGGGTTATGCCCTCAAGCTGCTGCAAGAGCAGACCGACGAGCTCGCCAACAAGGGCCCCAAGGGCAACAAGTACCAGCTTGCTGCCCGCTACTTTGCCGGCCAGGTTACCGGCGAGGATTATGCTGATTTCTTGACATCGTACGACCTCCTTCTCCCCCCTTTCTTTCTTTCTTTTTTTTCTTTTTCTTTTCTTTTCTTTTCTTTTTTTTTTCTTCTTTCCCCCCCATCTCATCTCACCTCACCCCGGAGACATTCTTTTCTTTTCTCTTCTCTCTTTTGTTTCCCCATTTATTTCTAACGCCTTAACTCTTGCAGGCTCCTTTACAACGAGATCTCCGCCCCCGGTAGCGCTGCCAAGTTGTAAAAGATTTAACGCTTTCCGCCTCCGATGACGCAACGACAGTGTACAGCCAATACAATATGCTTGATGGAAGTAGTAAATATACCAAAAAAAAAATATATATATATATATATATATATATAAAAATATAAAAAAATAAAAAAATAAAATAACAGCAAAAGCCGGGCCCCCCAACCTGCCGAAAGAAAGATGGATGAAGCCGCTTGATGGGTTGGGAGGGGAGGAGAGGGCGACCTTGTTCGTTGGGTTGTTATTTTTCAAGGAAAAGTGAAATTAAATAAAAATACGAAGTAAAAAAAAAAACAAAAAAATGTCAAAAAACGAATCCGGAACCGGAGAACAAGAAGGGGAAGGACAAATTATAATTATTTCCTATATATGTATATTTATTCCCAACCAAATGTTCTTATTTCCTACTATTTTTTTTCTTTTTATTGGTTTTGAGGGTAACCTGAACACAATTCACAGAGATTGATTACAGCTAGTTAGTTTCTTGCCACTATATTTACTCTTTCCATGAAATGAATTTATATCACGTCTGTACTCTATAGATAGATCTAGCTGCCTCCCTAGCTACCTGCATTAGTAGGCCAAGGCTGACCTGAACCCTCAATGTGTCGGCCGGCGCTTCGACGAACACCAAGGAATTTGGCATATTTAGTGATGGCGAGAGTGGTGGGATTGCGATTGCAGTCACCACCAATGGTTTCGAAATATCGCTCCTTTATTGTCTGCTCGTTTGCACAGTCTATCTAGTCTGGCATTCCCCTCAACCTGGCCGGAACTCCACGCCCATTATTTACTAGCACGGGCAGTGTTCTGCTCAGCGCTTCTGCCAACACGCGGACTTCATCAGAGTACCGAGTACGCCTCTCTCAAAGGAACTTGAACCTATGTCGGGACGCGAGTGTGAGTTTTTACTCAGCCATAGTATGTATGCTCATTGGGATCTTCTACTAACCATCGAAGCATTGTTTACCTACACTTCCGGTCGATGGCTGCACCTTGACAAGCCGTAGCGTGATGCGCGCTACATCAAATTCAACTTTGATCGCCTGTGTGCGAGGGTACTTTCTCTGTGCCCTTCTGCCACTTCCATTGAAAGCTACGAGAAGGTTGGGGGGGGGGGGGGTTAGTAAAGCATTCATTATGGAAACCATCAGCGGGAGACGGGTCGTTGCGAAGCTTCCCATGTCCGTTGCTGGACTAGCAACATATGTGACTAGCTCAGAAGTTGCAACGATTAGTTACTTATTTACTGTAAGAATAAGAGATGTACATGTACATGTACATAGTAAGGTGTGTTCAGAGCTGGATGTTAACTTGTGTCTACAGTGCAACGCCACACCAAAATACCAATTCTAGCTCTTCTAGACTAGAGCGATGACCCTACTAACCCCGTTGGCTTCTCATACCTCATACATTAATTATTATGGACCATGCGGGCAGAGTTGCATTGCAGGACGTAATGGGATGAGCTGCCACCAGACAAGAAAGTAAAGACAATTGGTGCAATCTGCACAAGCATTGCACCAATATCCAAGTCCAATTTTCCTGCCTATGTGTAGGCTACTGGGGCAAAAGAGCTCAGTCACCACCAGCGCACTGCTGGTAGAAGGGCCGATCAACCCGGGACCCCCAACACTATGGCAGTCTCTATTTTGCGGACACGGCATTTGTCAATGCTGGTTCGAAGCAGAAGCTTGAGAATGATTCTACATTCTGTGTTGGCCCACACTGCAGAAGTACGTTTTTGGGACTGCGATGTTGGGGAACCGAGATATTATACATACAAACAACCAAACAGAGGGCCATGTAAGAAGATATTTAGATAGCCTTTACTCCTCTTACCAGTATCATTCTTATTTAACTGATTTCCCTAGGGCGTGATCTCTCCTCATACTCTTCTGCTCTGATCGATGCTGGCCTTGCAAGACTGCCTCCACGGGAACATCCCCTCCTTCGTTAGTAGCGCGCGTCATACCAAGGTTCCGTGGACAAGCACTTAAATCTGCTAAAAGTTGGGCAAGCTCTTTTCCCTAGCCTTATAAAACACCCAGCGATCCAGTCCAACTTCTACGCCCACCCTCTTCCACCCAGACCTACACAAGAGGAACATCTTTGTCTCCAAGGACAACCCCACAGCCATCACTGGCTTCATAGACTGGCAGTCCACCAGCGTCGAACCGGCATTCGAGTACGCTTACGACGTCCCTGACTTTGCAAGCATCCCCCCCAGCGGGGCCATCAGAAAACGCCGAAACAAGTCTCTGCCACCAAGCGTCTGAGCTAGGGCGGGCCATGCTAGCTCCGCTGACTACAAGGTGCAGCCAGGAAGATTGACGAAAGACTTTTCCGGCCCGCTGATCTATCGCCACCGGACGTGGAGGGATGGCTTTGTGCCATTTACAACCGAGCTAATGCGGTTACGGGAGGGGTAGGGGGAAACTTGGGGTTCCAGACGTCCCGCCCCAACCCCCGAGGAGCACGCAGTTTACGAAGAACAGCTGGAGATTTATGAGAAGATGCTGGAATTTCAAGCAGGATATGGTCGAGACGCTGCGGGTGGAGAGTGACGGCTGGATTTCTGTGGATCGCTGGGAAGACATCGAGCGGGCGCACACATACTTTTTTGATACGCTTATGGCCAGCATGGAGGATGAAGGTCCAACAGTTTCCCCAGACCACGAGCGTCCCTGTTAGTGCAGACGGTTGGGGATTCAATTGGTAGTGGGCGAGGGAGACCAAGACAGATAGATAGGATAGATAGCTCTGGAACTTTCGCTCGCAAAAAACACTCGAAATTCATCCCATGACATGATATGTATGATATGGATGATATGGAAGACAGCCAAGATAGGACACAACATATCTCGCAACTCATTCTAAGCCACATAGAACTCCTTTTCCTCTCTCTCTACTACAACCACGCCTGCCCCTGCTTCAACCTGTCTTAACTCAGAAGAGCAGCCATCGAAGATATATATATATATTGTGATTCAAAGAAGCGTGCTGCTTGAGGCTTTCAACGTCATTCAGCATCTCCAAGCAGAGCTGATCTGACTCTCAATGTATAACTACTGTTTATAAATAATAGATGCTATATTTAAATATCAGTGATAATAAAGAATCTACGGCTTCTTCCTCCTGGCCAAGGTCAGGTGATCGGGCTACGAGCAGCGAATTTTGACACTAACTAGCAAAGAAAAATCTAGATACACTATATACTTCTCCAAGCAGACCTTAAAGCACATGTAGAGCACCACACTACATCGCTCCATTGTTATTGAGCGCTGCAGACGACATCTTACTCCATGACATGACATGAATATGAAAGAAAATGCCCCAAGTTGTCAAATCACCACAACCACATACAAATCATGATATCCGACCTGCCTCTGAACCATTTGGAAAATATTTTACAATGCATATGATGTTTTCAACACTCAAATCTCAAGACGCAGAAGAGTGAAATTGCCCAAAGAAAGCCCTTCTTCCTCCTCGATTTGTTTATTTTTTCCTCTTCTCCTCTTTTTCTTCTCACATACTTAGCAACACCTTCAGAGCGTTGTGTTGTGCCGCAGCGCCAAAGACTTTGTATGCCTCTTCGCATTCCTTGAACGAGAAGCCTGTGTGAAGTAGGTAATATTTTCAGTATGAAAGTCCCTTATTATTATTATAGGCAGTACGCAATGTGGGGAACTCGACTCAAGAAGGAAATATATAGGATTGTGGCCGCCACTTACGGTGCGTTGTGAGCTTGGAGGTATCCAGTCTGCCGGCTTGGAAAAGCTTCAGTAGCATTGGAGTCGTGACCGCGTCCACAAGCCGTGTGGTGATACCTGTTGGATTTAAACGGGATATGGCTCAGCAGATGTTCTTCTTACTAGGGCTTCAAGTCTTGGATGCTGGTAGTTGTGCTGTAGCCCCCAAATCGCCAGCGCGCATATTGGGGGATGTCCATGTTCTCCGCGAACGAGGAGCATATGGCACATGGCACGCAACACGCAACACGCAACACGCAACCACGTACATGTGGTATACTTACAGATATTCCGATCCCATAGCTTATCCAAAGACAATTCAACCTTCGTCCCATGCACGCCCACATTTGCAATAACACCCCCAGGCGCAACAAGTTCCTGACACAGGTGGAAAGTGTGAGGGATACCCACAGCCTCAATGACGGCATCAAACCCCTGCCCATCGGTCATCTTCAACAAGCTGTCCACAGCCTGCTTGGAATCCTTACTATTAACCGTCTCGTGTGCCCCGAGATTCTTCGCCATCGCCAATCTCCCATCATCCACATCCACCATCACAAGCAGCGCCGGTGAATACAGCATCGCCGTCATCATCACGGACATGCCCACCGCTCCGGCCCCGATAACAGCGACCGTGCTTCCCGGCTGAACTTTGCCATTCAGCGTCCCACACTCCATGGCTGTCGGCAGCGCATCGGACAGCATGACCGCAGCCTGCAGGTCAACCGTCTTGGGGAGCTTGTGCAGCGAAGACGCCGCATGCGGGATGCGCACGTACTCCGCCTGCGTGCCGTCGATCTTATTGCCTAGAATCCACCCGCCCGACACGCAGTGCGACGACATCCCCTTGCGGCACGCCGGGCACGCACCGCACGCCGTAATGCACGAGATGAGCACGGCGTCTCCGCGCACGAAGCCCTGGACGCTCGAGCCGACTTCCTGAACCACGCCGACGCCTTCATGGCCCAGCACGCGGCCGGGCTGGGCGGTTGGTACGTCCCCCTTGATGATGTGCAGGTCTGTGCCGCAGATGGTGGTGTGGGTGAGTTTCACGATGGCGTCTGTGGGGCTTTGGATCGTTGGGTTGGGACGCTCTTCGATGCCGACGACGCCGGCGCTTTTGTAGACGAGGGCTTTCATGCTGGCGGGGCGAGTGGTTGTAAACGTTGCTTGCTGGAAAAGGGGGAAGGGGGTAGAGAAGGAGGAGGAGGAGGAGGAGGAGGAGGCTGCAGGTGTATATTTTTGAACTGGCGCTGGGAGGAGGGAGGGGCGGAAGGGAAGCTGGTATTTGTTATACAAGGCTCCGCAGTTCAAGAGACGTGAGGATGTCGTATAGCTTCTAGTTCCAAGTCTTGCAGCCAGTGTCGTCAATGACGCTTTCGTCCCCAGGGATGCGTAGGATTGGCAGCACATAGCCACTTACATATATACACTTGAGGCTCAACTATTTACTAAGATACCATGACTCCAAATATAAACCTGCGGACTGAAACGGACCCATCATATTTAAAATGTCGTCGCGGGGCTACGGGAAATTAGGTTTAGATGATGGCAATGATCCAGATAACTAGAGGTCAATGACGACAGAAGGTTTCTTATCCAATCAACCCCGTTCCTAGGTCCCGTCCAAGCCGTGTGGCATGATTTACGGGAAGACTGAAGCATTCGCTTGACATCTATGACGGATGCCCACAACCCGACAAATCATTTCTACGTAATTGGGGGCAAAGTTGTGGGGAATAATTGAATGTAGCTAGCTGTTCGGTGCATGCGGAGAAGCTACGTATGGTAGCTAAATATCCCAATCTACATACTTTATACTTTATGCAAAAGGTTCACTGACTAGGTATTATTTATTGCATGCCCAAGAAGCCAGAAACAAAGTTCTGAATCATCCTCCCAAATGTATATAGCCTCTGGTCCAACTATATATAAGAAGAATTAGATTTATCCCATCAGCCCCCACACATTTCCCTTCCTCCCCGCTAAAGAGAAAAGCCCTAGCGTCATATTTTGCCTCTCTAGTATTTAATGTTTCTTAATCAATTCCTCCGCCTTATGCTCAACTTTGATCACGGCGGCCTTGACGGGATCGGTAGCTTCGTGGGTCATGTCCTTCAGTGCCTCTTTAGCCGACCCATCGACAGCTCGTCTATGCAGGAAGATACGAGTAACTTGCGTGAATCCCACGCATCCAACGAAGAAGTTAACCGCGGCGAGACTGGGGGTTGATGTTAGGAACTTTGACCATCAATTGATAAAAGTGGCTCACGACAATCACACAAGAAAAACATATAGAAGCGACTAAGCGTCGCGCGCCAATTTTGGGAACAACAATATTCAATCGACAATGTGGCATGGTACGACGTACAGGATATTTTTTGGTTTAATGACGAAACACCATCGCGTCCAGATTGCGCCGGTGGCCATCAAGGCACCGTTCTGAGTTAGAGAGAGCTTGTCGGCGGGTCGTGTGAGATCAGAGAGGCCGGCTAGAACGAGGATCCACTGCAAATGTAATCAGCATGCCGCTGGCTCTTCGACACTGTAGTGATGTCCCATAACGATATCCCGTGTAGTTATATCGTGCGGGCAACCGCGCTTTGCGAAAAATCGGAGGGGAATAAATGTGTATGATATCACACCTTCATGATCGGGGCCCTGCAACATTCACGGGAAAAGCGACCCAGGTTAGCGGCAGTTTTCATCCCTAATTGAAATGTAAAAACGGGTAGTGAACCGTTGAGATTTGATATCATACCAGAAATGCACCGTCTTGAGGCCGATGGGACTGTTCCATGACCGCTGCAGGAAGCTCTGTTGGGGAGCAGTGGACGAGCCGGCTTCAGTGCTTTGGAATCGCCGAGATCTCAATCCATGTCTGCGGAGGGGACTTGATAGGTTCTGGAAAGCAGATCTGTAGTTCTGGAAGAAGCGCAGGCCAACTCTTGAGGTAGACATGACGGGCGGAGATGTTTGTCTGTAAAATGTTATGTAGGGGGGTGGGAAACGGAGGGAGCGAAAAAGCGTTGGTTACAAAATAGTCCAAGGAAGGAATGTAAGAGAGAGGAGAGAAAAGCCCGAGAAGCAATGTAATAAAAGTAACTACACCAAGGAAATAGATCTCCTTTCTCTGGTCTGTTGCTCAGATATTCTATCTCGACATCGACGCGCGCAGTCATAGTTCAAATGCGAGCAATATCTTGGTCTCGGCGCTCCGATGTTCGCCCCTAGTCACGTGGTCTATCTGCTTATGTAATATAGTTGCATGATCACAATTGAGAGCTTCTGATGGTCATCAAACAACTTCCGGAACTCAGATCGCCCTTGAAACCTGTCCAAGAAACAGCTCAATTGAGCTCTAAAGCCTGCCGTTAACCTCCTATAAGGACGTGTGTGGGAATCAGCCTTCATCCTTCTGACACTACCCCCGACTCGGACCCGCCCGCGATGTCTGCGAGATACGCCTTCAACAAGAGCTTGAAGGAGCTGCGGTTCCTCTTCTGCAACTCATCTCCTCACAGCGATGCGACCAGGTATGAAACTGGTGTCTCCAGTCTCTCGAATATAGTATTGCCCACGGTGTTCTGTTCCATAGATTTTTGACTGACTGTTTTGGGATTGGATGTGTGGATATAGAGCGTTCCTGAAGCGCGCATACCCAACCATGAAGAAAAACAACCCACACGTACCCGTCATGATGCGGGAGGCATTTGATACTGAACCAAGGGTGTTTGCGAGATATGGTATGTGTGTACGGGGCTATGAGGGGGTTTATACGTTGTTCTTTGTTCTATTCGCAATATATGTTAACTCTTTGTCGTTTTTCGCAGAATTGGGGAAGGAGAAGCAAGAACCCCTCTTAGGTATGGATAAATTTCATCACCACCACAAGTTTGACTGTGGACAGAACTGACTCTGGCAAACATTTAGGCTTGACAGATAAGGAGATTGAGGAGAAAGTTACAGCTTTGGTGAAGGACTCAATATAGTCCGCGCGCCATGATTTATCTTCCTTTTCCGCTGTTTCTGTACATATATATACACGACTCAAAATAGAACAATGGCTCCTTCCACATCCAAGAAAGATACGATGCCTTTATTATCCAACATTCAAAAAGCATGCTATACGCACTGAGAAACCGAGACCAGTTGGGGGTGGAAGGGGAAAGATACCTCCCCCGTCCCACTCCACAAAGAAAACAAAAGATGAAGGAAAAGCTAGAATAAGAATACATCATCCAAAAATCCAAATCTCTTTCAGTCCGCGCCAACCTCCCCAAACCTAAACTGCGCCCAACTCATGCTGCCCTCCTCCAGAGTCCACAGCCGCTTCCCAACATCTTCCCCCGCAGCTCCCGCTCCCACATGGATGGGCAACAAATGGTCAAACGTGGGGTGGGCCTGCCGCGCATCCGCGCGCTTCAACAGATCAACCAATGCCTTCTCCCTCTGCGCCGGTGGCGTGGTGACAGCGTCCTTGAGCGCTTCGTCAAAACTAGTCGTGTACGGCATTGGCTTAGAATCTCCGTACGTTAACCGGAGGTCTCGCAGGTTGTGCACTGCCATTCCAGAGACGATGATCTGGATGTTCTCCTCGCGGAGTTTGGCGACGGCTTGGCCCAGGCGGTAGTGCTGGATGGGGTCTTCGGTTTTGAAAAGGGAGACTTGGACGATGGGAACGTTCAGGGGGTTTTGGTCAGTGTTGAATGCTAAAAAAAAATGGATCAATATTTTCATTGTTTTAGTGCTCAATTTTTCACCAAGGTAGTACTCCGTACAATACCCTAAACCGTGGCTGGAAAGGGGGTTGACTATTGAGGACATACCGCATTTAAAACTAGCCCAAACACCATGATCCAGTCCTCTCTTCACTCCCTCCGCTTTCATCCCTGCTCCCCGAATTGCGTCTATCACTTTCTGCGCGATCTCCCTACTCCCCACGTTGGGGAATTTCTCTTCATAATAATGGCTGGGGAATCCATAGAAGCTACATATAATCTTCCGGGTTAGCTCAGAACATGCCGTGTCTATGTTTCTTCCTGCTCATTGATCCTGTTTTCCTCATCAATGAGCAAGTGAAATATCCGCCCAATTTTCGCCCGCTGCAACTGGCATAGGAAACCTCCCAGGACGACGAAAAGGGGACTGGCAAAGTGAAGTAAGAAAGTGCAACATACTCATATATCAGCTCAGTGATCTCAGCATTGTTCACCTCGACTGTATCTCTTAACGCTTGCCAGTGGGCGGAAAAAACGACCACGGCAAGAGGCTTCACCTTGCTAGTGATTTCCCGCCCGATTTCCTGCAGCTTGCGATGGGCTGGATGATCATGGTCGTACATGATGTTTGGCTAGTTGTGAGGTAGAGAAATGTTAGGCATGGAAGGTGCAGTAGTTAATAGATAATAAATTCTTCAAAATATAGGGAGAGGGGGCCATGAAGGTTATACATCCCCGGTGGAGATTCAAGTAAGTGTAGATTTGGTAAAAATGGACGTTGAATGCAATGCAAGCAGCAAAAACCCAGACAAAACAAAAGTATGGAATAAATAAACACATAAATAAATGAATTAACGCACCCCTCCATGACTCAGGAAATAAACCGGCGTCCTCTCTAACGGCGACATTGTGACCTCAACAGCACGGCTCCTCTCTCTATCCACTCCAATCTTCTTGCTTTCTGCTATCGCAAAAGAGCTCTTTACCCCCCGTAGAAGCGAGGGGGTATCAAAATGTGCCACGGGGTCCCCCCACCTCGTCCACAGGGTGCCGTCGGAGCGGTAAGAAATGAGGGAGACAGGGCGATGTAACTTATGATATCAGGAGTCCGAGAAGGAGGACAACGCTGAAGAGGGATAGAGCGGGAGGTTCGATGTTGGGCATGCGCTATGCATAGAATACCAATACCTATATCTCTATTCTAATTTTATTCTCTCTTTCTATGGCAGGTATAGTTCCAAGGTTGGGCCGGGGGGGGGTGTTGGATCCCCGATGGGATCTCCTAGAGGCCTGACTGCTGTCGCCCGCCACCCCAAAGTGATTCAAGGGCGTTCGCTGAATCCTATAAACAAAGACCACGTAGCTGCTAGATTCCTTCTTAAATATAACCAACCATCTTCTCCAACATTATTAATAGTGTAACACCGCCATTAATTCCGTGCTGGGGCCAACACCATTATTCTCCTCTAACCGAAGTGAGGGAGTCGGGCTCGAACATCTTGAATATATCATCTGGTTGGAAGGGAAAGGAAAAGAAAAATGTCTGCAAAAAAAAAAAAAAAAAAAAAAAAAAAAAAAAAAAAAAAAAAACTTTATTTCTACATATTCCCATAGACAAAATTCCACACGTCGATTTATTTGGCTATCATGAATAAAAGAAAGCCTTAATGCGTCCCGGTGTACCGTTATATCACAATCTCGTCCGTAAACGCAAATACCCATCCTTATAGTGGTGGCTTGCTTGCGCCCTAGGGCCTACCGTTACAACTGCCTCCCCCCTATTATAGGGCTTGTCCCGAGCCCGAGCGTATAGGCTCCAGGGCACACAGCCCCGTATTTCATATCCCTAATTGACAAGTTCCAAAATTCAATATCCAGTCTTTAAATTCCATGAAGCATGCATGGGGGGTGGATTGGTCCCAATAATGAGTAAAGGAATATGAAACAGAAAGAAAGAAAAAAGACACAAGAAAAGTAAGGTAAACGTGTGAAGTGAAGCTTGAGAAGTAAAACATAAGAATAGATGCAAGAAGAAATATAATGGTATCATTAGTATGTACGTAGTTCTGATAGGGCGTTTTTAAAAACAAAAAATAATAAAAAATAAAAAAATAAAAGGCGAAGAATAGAGAAAATAGGGAGAAGAAGGGGGAATAAAAATCAAGAAAGAAAAAAGATATCTAGAAGCTTGAAGTACAAACTTCATTGCCCGAATGGCTTCGTAGAAACAAAAATAGCTTCAAGGAACACCGACCATGCTCGATAGGACGGAAGATAGCTGGCTAGCTGCTTCATGCATGTTTTACATGACGACACAGTCGCCTTGGTTCTGATTGTTGACGGCGGACCGCGAAACTCGCGTTTTCTGCATTTTGGCGCCACCACGCTTCAGATCCTCTAGACGCTCGCGGGCTTTCATATGGTTTTGTGCTAGCAAGAAAAGAAAGGAAGTTGTCAGAATATGAGGCCTGGATGAGTAGATAGGAATTGCCAAACCACGAAAGACGAAAAGGAATCCATTGCAAGAGGGAGAAACCAAAACTCACCAGACGCTTTCCAGTACCACCTCTTGGCATCTTCCAAATTGGCTGGAACTCCAATCCCAACTTCGGTATAATAACCCATCGCATACTCGGCCTTCGCCAACCCCGCCATGGCTGCCTTACGTGCCCATAAATATGCCTCCGTGTCGCTCTGTTGCAAAATTCCCTCTGCCCCAGTAAGATACCAGCCAGAGAGTGACAGCTCAGCCTGGTGCTCGCCTTGCGCAGCTGCTTGCGAGTACCACATGATACTCACGCGGGGATCGACGGGACATCCCAGCAGGCCATGCTCATAGGCAATACCGAGACGGTATTGTGAAAACTTATACCCAAGCTCCGCGGCTTGTTCCAAGAGTTCTCGGGAATACGCTTCATCCTGGATGACAGCGTCGATTCCATTGGGGTTCTCATATAGCAATGCTAGCTCGTGGAGCGCATGGGGATTACTCTCGTCCGCGCGTTCACTGGCTCGTTTCAGCCAGGATACCCCCTCTCGAGGGTTTCTTTGTTGTCCTAACAGACCCTTCAAGAGGATCATACCCATCTTATACATTGCAGGGGTATCCCCCAGTGCGGCAGCGCGCCTATACCATTGCACAGCCTTCATTGGATCCCGCTTGGTGCCTCCACCACCTTCATAGCCCATCTCACAACAGACGGCCAGTCTGTAAGCGGATTCTGAATGTCCGGCCTTCGCACCAGATTGGTACAAGGAGAACGCTTCTTTTGGATCAACCTCCAGACCGAGTTGGCCTTCGCCGTAACAATCTGCCAGATAAAACATCGCAGGCGGGTACCCTGCGCTCACTAGTTTCTTGACTATTTTGTGGGCGTCAAAAATATACCTTTCGCGGTTCTTGTTTCTAGTTTTTAAATCAGCCCTTCCGTTGTCATCTATCAGGACCATAGAAGCTTCAACCAGCTTTTTAGCAAGGAAAAGTTGAGCTTTGTGATCTGATGGATTACTCTTGGCAGCGTGTTGAATACGATTGAGTTCCTCGTGGGTTAGGGTTGCCGAGGCCGGTCTGTCATGCGCCGCCGGGGGTGGGGGCGGGTGTCCGTGGCCCGGTTGGCCTTGTGGTGGCATGGGGGGAGGGTTATCGTACTGCCTGATTGGGGGTGGTTTCCCCCCCTTATCTAGACCGGGGCGGAACGGAACCGGGTGACGAGGAAGCGCATCCAGATTTTGAGACGGGTTATCTATAGGTGAAAAACCACCGGACTGATTGTGGTACCCGCCTTGGTCTTCATGATAGTGCATAGGCGCGCCTTGGCCTGGAGGGCTGTATTGCTTGGGTGGTGGTCTGGCGCCATATCCACCCATCCCACCTCCGGGATCTCCATGATATGCAGGTCCAGCTGGCATACCTCCAGTTGGTTGGCGTTGGGGACAAGCACTAGTCGAGGGTGGGCCATAGTCATCTACTCCCTGACGGTGGTCGTATGCTGCACCGGGAGAGGGAGGAAGGTCAAACTGGAACCCCGCATTCTCAAATTGATTTGCTGGCGAATGTGCGTTGTTGCTTGAAGCGGGTGCTCCAGGGCGATAAGCAGTGTAACCATTTCCAGTATTAGGAGTCGACAACCCATTACCCCGTGGTGTATCAACAGGCACAATATTGTCATCAGCAACATCCGCCATTGCGCTGAAATTCGGCATATCCGACTCTCCTGTATCATGGGGTCCTAGGTAGGCATCGAGGAAGTCATCTGGCAGGTCTCTTCCATTGTCCGTTACGTCGCCCTCCGAATAAGACACGATGTTGGGGTTCGAACCGCCAGCCGTGCCTAGAGGTGGCATAGGTGGTTCCTGCCATGTCTGCTGCCCTGGATACTGCGGGCCAGTCGAACCTTGGCTAAGCGGCATCGTCGCACTCCTCTTTGGTCCCATCGGAGGTTCAACGCCCGATGGGTGTGCCATGTTTCTGCCGCCAGGTGCCCCACCCCATGGTGGCAGTTCCTGCTGTCTTTGTCGAGGAGGGCGGCTAGAGTTTGAGGTATGCGGTCTTGGTTCAGGGGGTCCCATAGACGGGTCATTTATGTCCAAGTTAGCCATTCGCCTGTCGAATTCGTTTGAATTCCCCCGCCTCCTTGCTGGGAAAGTAGGAAACGGATTATCAGACGAGGATTCTCCCTGATGTGTAGGCGACAACGGTGGCGCATCGTTAGCTGCGCAAATCTGTCAGTACTGGAGGAGGCCACGAGCAGGCATCATTGCGTTTCAACTTACGATGTCTTGGCCTCTGCTGGAGCGGTGGAGGTCGAGGGAATGATTTATCAAAATTAGGTGGAAGTGGTCCAGGTGATGGTCCAGGCGGTGGTCCTGGTGGTGGTGGCCCGTTCATAGGGCGACGCTCGCCATATCCATACCGGTCTGGTGGTGGACCTCCGCGCCCTCGGTTCGGAGGACCATACTGGCCATAATTTCCACGACCCCGTTGTCCACCACCACTACCACCACCTCCTCCACCTCCACCACCACCTCCTCCTCCATATCCCCGGCGATCATCGTAGTATTGTCCACGGTCATCGTAGTTCGGATTTCGAGGCCCAGGCCCAGGCCCAGGCCCATAGCCACCCCGTCCCCGCCCTTGATAGCCATAATTCTGGGGTGGGGGGTGTGGTCTGTCGTTGTACTGTCGTGGAGGAGGGCCTCCCCTCTGCGGGTATGCCATGATAGGTTATACGAAAGGAAGGTGCACTATCCAAACAAGGCCTTCGCGCTCTGGTTTCGTAGATGTCGAAAGCTTAGGAGAAATAAAAGGCTGCGACAAATATATAACCTAGCAAACTAAAATTAGCAATGAAGCATTTACTTTTTCTTAATATAAAATATATATACTAACAAGGGGAGCTCTGGTTCAAATCGGTACCGCAAAAGGAATGTAGTAACAGCAGGGCAAACCCTTGAAGCGTGAAGTACGTTCACCAGTTCGAAGTATAAGGGTGTATCCAAGTGTAGAGGAAACTATCGACAAGTGTCCCTTGAATCGTAAATGACTCAGATCTATTCCAGAATTTACAGACTGGGTGTATTCAGGTAGAGATAGATGGCTGCGCGCCGGAGGACGTCGAAATGCGACCACGAAAAGAGTGTTCCCACCAGCAAAATCAACGTTGATGATACTGATACAAAAGCAGTGGCCAGCAGATAGCCCGCTTTATCTAGTATCAGGAGAGAGAAACGAATGACAAGTTGTTGAGCTGGTGTTGCGACGTCTCACATGCCCCTATGCTCCCGGTAGCACGAGAGGGGAGGGGGAGGGACTGGCCGTAACGCAGCCAAAGGGGCAGCCAATCACAATTGACAAACGTTTGCTCTGCTCTGGTGCAACCATGCCAGCGCCTGACGAGTAAATAAAAGCGCGCAAGAGAGTGCCTATCCTATGGAGGCGACAGAGCAGCAGAAGAAACATCGCAGACGAGAGCGGAGAAAAACA
This sequence comes from Blastomyces gilchristii SLH14081, assembly GCF_000003855.2. NCBI lineage: Eukaryota > Fungi > Ascomycota > Eurotiomycetes > Onygenales > Ajellomycetaceae > Blastomyces > Blastomyces gilchristii. The sequence goes on from NW_003101673.1 coordinate 2,013,859, forward strand.
AGATGAGGCTCGATGCCCCTGCAGAAAACGTGACCGCGGTATTAACTTACCCATTACCCACTGTGACACGCTGGAGACGGAGCCAAAAAAACAGTCGGCGCCCGTTATTAGGGCGGGCAAGGGCGGATTGGCCGCGATCTGTGGGTAGGGAGTGCCTAGGTCGTTATCCACGGTATCCGTATTACGCAATACTCAATTATACTCGTCTCATCTTTCAAATAGCTATTCCGTTGTAATTATATAACGACATGAGTTCTGCTCACTGTTCAGCAAGTAGGGGAAGAAAGAAAGTCCTCCAGAATGTAGTTGGTTGGGAAATAGACTTTTGTTCCTGTTCCCGACTCTCGAGCTTGCCGCAAGTGCTGATGTGGGATGCTGGGGTGGGATATTATTATTATTATTACTCGGTAACGTAATCAACCACCCAACGCCCGCCCAATCTTCATTTTTTCATCCATCTTCAAACACCCACAACATGCACCACGAAGCAGTTAACTACTCTGGAATCAGCCACATATAACTCATAGAAACACGAAAAAAGAAACCTAAAATAAAAAAATAAAAAATTGGAAAATGAGCCGAAGTATATCAACTTTGTGGAGCGGGACGTGGCCCTGCCTCGTCGTCGGGATGACCAGAGGGGTTTGTCCGCACCAGGCGGCGATCTCGATGACAAGGCACATTTCTCTTCTGTCCTTAGCGTATGGAGGTTTTATCTAGAGTACCCGCTCGGGGGCTAATAAGTATCTAAGTATGTCGAACGACATGGATATTGAAATAGTGATAAGACAGAATTCTGCTTCAGTCTCTTCTTCGAATCCCTTTCCCGCATTTCACCCAACGCCATCGCCCTGATATGTTTACTCCGTATAGATCGCTGTCAATTCAAAACAGTATCACCACACAGAGCTATAATAGCTGTTAATAAGGGCATAGAGAAAAGAGCTCTCCCAGAATTTCTAAATCTCCCTGGAAGGAAATATTCTCCGCCCATCCCGCAGTGCAGTGGATGATCTTCAATAGAAGAATGTATCGGGCGCCAATGCGTGTTCAGGAATGATCCAAACTGCGGGCGTAAAAGAAGAAGTAAGAAGTTCGATATCGGAAAGGGGATAACTATCCGATTTCTTGTTTGGCTATTATCCCAGGTCGTTTCACCGTTGTGTCAGGCAGGCTGAAGATTTTCGCACCCAATTCAGGATTGTGAAACACCATGTCCCGACGAATGGCATGGATGGAAGCTCCATGATTAAGGATCGGCGTCAAATTCCAACACAGCTTGGCTAGTCCATGACGTCGCGATTTCGGTTTGCAGGAAACCTCATGATCCTACCTGTGTAAGGTTCGTCTCCGTTGTTATTTATCATTTGAGATTTTAGCGCCTGTTCCTTGCTGTTTCGTTCACCGCACAACCTGTCCAGATTAAGGGAGCGGATGAATGAATGGCTGCTGGTTGACGCAGGAGCAGTTTCTGCTGTTGCCTCCATCACAGCTTTTGCGTTTGAACCAGAGAACAAGGGCGAATGAGGAGATACATCACCGCCCCTTCGTGCTTGGTTCGCTGGTCTGATGTGTGATTTCGCAGCCAACCAGCGCGAAATATCCGCAGACTCGACGGTATCCATGTTGACTTCAATTCCAAACAACCCAGAGGGTACAAAAAGCTAACACCTCCGCCTCTTCCGCGCAACGACCTTCTGTCCTGCGCAGCTGATATCTCTGTTTTTGGACGGCTTCTGCGCAAGCATTGCAGGATCCTGTCCCCTCTTCCCCTTAATCACTGCCAATCTGTCATGAAGTTTTGGCAAAACTGGTCGCAAACCAACACTGTACCCCCGCAGAAGCTCCATCTCTCGTTGGCCCTGGGATTTCATCAACAGGACATGTTTGATCGGCAGTATTTGCCAACGGATTTGGCTGTTTTCTCTGGCTCCACAGAGTCCGTAATTGATAGGCCGTGTCGGGATCAGGAAGCCCTTCATAATTGTAGAAGATACAGACAATGACAAGCGCAATACGAACTAGCCGTATCCTAGATTCCCATCCTATGTAAAATAATATGAGTAAGCTATCAAAACAAGCCGCTGATGTCCGCCGCTCCCTTTTGACTAAGGGAGCATGCACCGCCACATACCCGCCCAAGTGGCTGATGGATGGCTAGTGACTCAGCCACACCCCTCTCAACTCCGCAAAACAAGCTCCGAATTCGAGAAAGGATCCAATATCTGATCACAAACAGGCTATCATCGCTCGCTGCGCACCAACCAGCACACAAGTCGCATTACCATTCACTCTCCAAGAGCACAGTTCCCGCAATCCGGAATAACTGGAGCCACCCCCCTTCCCCATTCCCCCTTCGCCTGGCCATCCCGCATATCCTTCCCTCTCGATCGCTCTTCCGTCCCCGAATCCCGCTTCAGTCGCAAATAGGAAACAGACGGGCGGGGAAAATATGCCTCGACTGGTTACTACGGTGAAAATGGTGGGCGCGTAAGTCTTCGCTCCCTTACACAACATATCGTTAGTTTCCCCCACGTATCTGGATTGAGATTGACAAATATCTATTACAATAACAGAGGAGCGCTGCTCTGCATTGGCGGGCCTCTCCTCGTCGAGTACGTGCGGCCAACAGAGGAGGAGCTGTTCCAGGTACGCCAATATATCCACTATCCACACCCTATCACGTCCGCATCTGAAGAACAAGGAACAAGTCGCATACGCTCCGCGCATGTCTATGACGGAGGAGAGTAGGAGTTTTTGTTTTTTTCCATGCGCGCAAATTCGAGCTGGAATGAATGAATGAATGAATGAATGCAAAAAGCTGACAGGAAACCCGCCCGATAAATACAGAAATTCAGCCCGGAACTCCAAAAACGGAACCTTGAAACGCGTGAGCAGAGACAGAAGGACTTCGACACCTTTGTGACGCAGTTAAAGACGCATGCGAAGTCTCATAAATCCAGTACGTGGGGGGGTGCCCTCGGGTGCTTCGCTTCTTGTTTTCTTTACTCATTTGTATTTTCTAACACCAATAAACCACAACCTTCCCCCTTCCCTTCCTTTCACTGCGTTTCAATCTTGCTTCCAAATCAAACCTCCTCCCTCCCCCCAATTAATACAACTTTCAAAAAAAAAAAAAAAAAAAAAAAAAAAATTAACCTCCCATCTTTACGATACGCATAGTCTGGCACGCCATGAAGGAAAACGAAGCCACGAGCCGGAGACAACTGGACATGCGACGAAAGGAGGAACAGGAAGAAGCGGAAAGGCAAAAGGCCCAGATCAGAAAGGAACTTGCCGAAGGATCGTAGCTGGGCTCGTTTTATTATTTACTCCGCCTCCCTTCTTCCCCCGGACGCCTCAAAAACGATTTACGTCCGCTTTTTTTTTGAGTTTTGTGGACTGTTGACGTTGTCCATCGTGTATCATATCACCACCTCACACCACCTAATTATTGGCACAACAATTGAGCCTGGTTCACCAGGCAAGAAAGGGACTCCTTTCTTCATCATCACCAGACCCCGTTCTTGATGAGATGGGAGAGTTTTGCATCGCGTGGGAAAAACTACTTAAAGGAGTTATGGAGTTTTTTTTTTTTTTTTTTTTTTTCCTTTTTGTCCCAATTGGAAATGAAAGAACGGCAATTTTATCATGTAAATATATATGTATACAAAATTTCCATCGAATTTATACAACTACAACAGATTCTTTGATATGTACTCCTTCATAGACCAGCACCAAAGCCCATATTACATCAATCCAAGGAAGATTTTCATTATCTTATCATCTCTCTCGATCTCCATCCCCAGCCCATTAGACTTCCCTAGGCGTATTTCCTGTATGTGAACGTTTAGTTAACCATGTACGTAAATGTACTTAAGCGAGCAGAAAATATTACACATACGAACTCAAATGGAACGCGAGAGGAAGGAGTAGCTAACCAAGGACAACAAAAAAAGAAACAATTAAACAATTAAACATCATCTCCCCGTTTTCTCAGCTATGCAAACTGCACATACGTGATATTCAATGTGGTCACAGTAAACCTATACAACATGCTAGATTAGATAGCACTAGCACTTGATACATAAGCTCGCCGGGTGAGTGCTTGGTTTTAAACTTGGCAGTTGGCCAAGACACTGAAGAGAAAGAAAGAAAGGGCTTCATGAAATAATAGTAAGGAGGAGTTTTGTTAAAAGGGGAATTTTGGATTTAAAAAAAAAAAAAAAAAAAAAAAAGAAGATAGAAAATCTTGTATGAAAATGCGACGGGTAGCGTTACAAAATAACCCATGTGGGCCCAAACCAGGATAAGTTACAGAGAAAGGAGAAAAGGAAGAGGGGGTGAGGGTAGAGAAAAAAAAAGAAAAGGAATGCAAGGACAAGAAGGGAATCAAGTGACGAGGACATTTGCGAGGAATGGGAAGTGGGATTAGATGGTGAAAAACGACATATGACGCAGGGATATAAAAATAAATATAGAATAATAGATAAATAAATGAATAGAGGTTGTGTGTGAAGTTAAGCAATTGGAAAAAAGAGAAATCGATAAGAAAAATACCCTGATATGACGCCCAGTTCCCACTCGATTCGCAAGAGAGTAAAAAATAAAATATATAAAAAACGAAAAAAAAAAGAAAAGGGAGGGGGGGGGGGAGAAAACGCAACGTTGAAAGGTCAATTCCAACATGACAACAATAGAGGAAGATGGAGAAAAAGTGACTGCTTCATTGGGGTAACTCGTCTTCGTCCACCTTCTCACCCGGAAAGGAAGAGATGTCGCTATCAGAAATAGGAATGGCGTTGCGGTGGCAAGAAGCGACAGAAAATACTAAGGAGTCTTGAGCGAAGCTTCTGGATTTCTCTCTCTACCTTTGCTTGATCCTTCAATATTCAATTAACACGCCGCTGATTCCGCCATACGCCCAACTATTTCCGTCCTGGTTTAGGCAATCAACCACCACGCACCGCCAAGAATGCCCAACAAGATTATCGACGTCACAAAGCCAGCACCAACTTTATCGCCAGTTGTAATTTCAGAGAATTCAATGGGTACATCATGATCACGTCTTCCCGCATTGGGGTCACCCTTGCTGATACCGGTGTTCTCGTCCGCGGGGCCGGAAACAAGATCATACAAGTTATTTTGGATAACCTCCAGCGCTGACATTTGTTCGCCCACGCCGTTTAAACCATCCCACTCGGCGAGCCGCGACCAGCGCAAGCCACACATATGGTCAGGCCCGCTGCACTGCTTCGCGGCAGCTTCAGCGGACCGCTCCAGCATTGGCGCGATCAGGGGTTTTGAGAATGGGGCAAGCTTGATGGTCTGACCCATCCAGCGGGAAAGGTAAGCTCTGAACGACCGCTGGTCGGTATCACACAACTTATCTTCCCGAGCGTCCTCGCAGACGACTTCAGTCATGATTCGACCCTTGCGTTCCGGGAAGAAAGTAGTTTCTGTTTGCTTGATAGTTCCTTCAAGGCGCTCTTTCCAGGCCGTCTGTTCCTCGCCGGTTGTCTATGTCGAGCGAGCAAAAAATTAATATTTATGCTGGGAGCGCGGTGACTACAGAATAGAACAGAGGGAATGGCTACTCACCATGTTGTACATAGCGGCAATTCCGGACATGTAGACACCGGCGTTGTAAGTCCAAGGGATGGGATTGCGTTTGGTGCAGTTTACATTGTTATCATCGTCTACGCCATCGAAGTATTCGTACTTTGGGCTAATGAGTCCAACGCCACTCACCCAATTCCAGGATGATTCTGCCCACCTGAAGTACGTCTCATTCCCTGTGTACCGCGCAAGTCGAGCAGCAAGATTGAAGAAGCATCCATTTGAAATGGTATTTTTGTAATGCCAGCCAGTTCCCCAGGTGTTAATGGACCACTTCAGGCCGCCATTACAGGTCTCATTGTGCCACCGCTCTGCTTGTGTATGGAAAACTGCTTGAGCCAAAGCAAGCCATTGCGGTTGGTCGGGGGGGGGATTCGGAAATTTCGCCTCCGCGGCACCCATAGCAGTTATGCCCCAAAACCCCTGATCGTCGTTTCCCGAGGTCTGGGACTGGTTAGCAGGCTGGAAGTCTTTATTTCTCCCAACTTGATGAAGTATTGCCTGCATTGTAATATCGTTGAACTGGTCGTCGTCGGTATAGTACCAGTAATCAACCAAGCCGCCGAACATGGCGCCGGCCTGCCACCAGTAGTATGGGTCGGGCAAATTACCAGGCACGTCTCCTGGTCTCCAACCAGTGTAATAGGAAACCATTTTCTCTGCAACCGTTTTCGCCGCATTCTTGATCGAAGCTGAGAGCAGAAAGAAGTATTAGGTCCATGAAACCGATATACAACAGAAGAACAAAAAAGACGGAAAATAAGAAATTTATATCATACCTGGGTCTTTAATGTCCAAAGGAATTGGTGTCTGAGCCTGAGCCACCTGGGCCCCTAGCAATGTAAATAATAGGAAGGTCGTGCATGATTGACTTGCCAAAGCCGACGACACGGACGGAAAAAGTTTCATCGTTAAAACGACGAAGAATTTAACGCGGAACGAAGGTCTGAGATGATATCAGAGGTGCCGGTCGTCCAGGGAGCAGACGAGGGCGGGTGTAGCGCTTGAAAGTGATGTTCAGGTGGACATCTGCGAAAGGGTTATTGAGGTTCTAAGAGTAGATGGAGTTTTCAGCCGTGTTCCGCTGTTGGACTCGAGTTCAGTGTGCCAAACACGAAGATGCAAAGGTCGGTAACAGGAGGCGCAAAAGAGGCTTCTAGATCCGTTGTTGAACAATTCTGCGGGCTCAAGGACAGGAGAGGCGAGGAAAAGGAGGGGAGGGGAGTCTGATGGAGGAGTTTCTGAGTGACGATGATAGGACAAAACCATGTGTTACCAACCAGCAATATAGTTATCCAGGCAGCAAGGGAACATGAATGAAACGAGTGAAGCTGATAGATGAGAAACGGACGGGAGACGGGGGTGTGCTGGTAGGGTAGGGAAGCTGGCGGACAGATGGTGGTCGGTCGAGAGACAGAGGAGATATGTAATGCCGGAGATGGAGATAGAAAGTTAGGCGGCGTCAGTTGTTGTGGTCAGAAGCTGGGCTGAGACACTTTCTTGGTATTTGGCGGGCGGTTACGTCGATGTTGCCCCTGGCTGGCCGCGTGTCGAGCCTATTTCCCGTAAGTTACCGGACAGGTAATACCTGTGGGTCCGATTAGGTTTAGAATTATAATCAACTTTAAATGTTAATATCTCAATAAATATTCATTATGTTAATTTTTTAATTTGTAATCTATAAATATCAAGACTTATAGTATAATATAATTCAAAATTATTACAATATAATTAAAATTGATCAAAATATAAATTTAATTATAAAATAAAATACAGGAAAATAATATATATATATGATATATTATTAAAAATAATAATTCTTATATAAATATATTATAATTTAATAAATATTAAATTATTTTATATAAGAATTTTATATTTTAATTTTTAAGAATTTTATATTTTTTTATTATAATTATTTTTATAAATTACAAATAAAGTATTGAAAATTCTTGAAATTTTAAATTTTAAAAAACAATTTATTAAATATAAATATATTTAAATAATTTAATATAATAATTTATTTAAATTATAATTTTAAAGTATAAATAATATATAGTTATTACAAAAATAGTATTTTAAAATATTAAATTTTATATAAAATTTAATAAAGATAATATTATAGAGTAGTTAATTATATTATTAAAATTTAACTATTATAGTCTTTTATATTTAATAAGTATTTACTGAGTAATCAGTGAATACTTTATTTATATAAAAGTAATCAGTTTATAAAGAGAGAATCTGATATCTTTCTTAATTATTACTTTACTAAGTAAATATTTACAACTCAGTAGAGCAGTTCTATAACTAGAGAAGAAATATTACATATAAAATAGTAGTATCTTCTATTTAAGATTTCACAGAAGATAAATAAGAATTAAAAAATTAAAGAAAATTAGTATAGAGATATTAGTCTGATTAAATCTTATATATATTAAAATACTTACAGAGCTTTACAGACTGTAAGTACTTGAATTCTTATATTAATCAGAGTGTTTTTATAAACCTTGAAAGTTAATATCTTTATAAGAGTATTTATAGTTATATTAGTATAGCAGACTATGTCTGATTAATAGATTATTTTATTACACTTTATAGATTTCTACTGAAAGCTCTGATTCTCAGTTATAAATTCTCAGCTAAGAAACTTATAGAGTTTCTATTCTTTTACTCTGAAGCTCTATCTTGTATATATATAAATATCTACTTTAATTACTAATTCTTATAGTTTCTCTTTTATTTTTCTTCTCTAATGTTTTTCACTTTTATTATATAAGATCTATATCTTAATACTGATCTATTTAGTATAGACTTCTTATACTTGAAAAATATTTATTATCTTCTTATTAAAAATAATTATTCATTAAAAAGATATCTGAATATATAATAATATATAATAATAATAAAGAAATGAATAATTAGTTAAGTGAATACTAAGTTTTTAAATAGAAGCTTACTTATCAGCTGCTCTGACTCTGTAATAAGATTTTATAAAAAGAATATCAGTAAAAGATCTGAGAGTTCTAACATCTTAAATGTATAAAATATTTATATAAATACACTTCTTCTGATTCTGAAGAACTTTTAAATATAGATACTATATATCTGATAAATAATATAGCTATATCTACTAATAATATAAGAGAACTTTTAGATATAAGTATAGACATAGTACTGCAGTAACTTTAAGTAATATTGAAATTATAATAATAGTAGATAGCTAATATATATATAACTTAATAATATTAATATAAAGAAATTTAATAATTAACTTAATAAGAAACTGTAAGAAATCCCGCTTCTCATGAATTCTTTATCTTTATTTCTATCTCTTGTGTAACTAATAGAGTTAGCAGCTCTTGACTATACATAACTATATAGACTGAAGTTCACAACTACTATTCATAACTCAGCTTAAATACTATTATATATTTAATCTCTATATTTTATCTTTCTACTGTGAATACTTCTAGTAGTTAATAGTATATATTATATCAAGCTACAAACATCTGAATAATTATCTGTGAGTACTTATTCTTACATTTTAAGCTCTGTCAGTTAGTAACTGTCTATTATAACTGAAAGAACTAGAAACTTATATACTTTAATCTCTGTAAACTCTACTATAGACACTCAGAAGTAATTATCTGAATTATAAATAATTTTTATAAAAGAAGTCTTAGAGAACTTATTAATTACTTATAAAATATTATTCTCTATATCTGTGACAGAGAAATTCTCTGAATTTATAAATAAATTAATCTTAGTAAAGAACATTCTTGAGTAGACTGACCGTGTGACCGTGTCTGAGATCAGAATCAAACTTTACAGTTATCATATTATCTAAAAGCATTACTTCTGATCATGATTTGTGTTCATCACATTGATTTCAAATCACATTATTTCAAATATTAAAGATTTCAGATTCACTTTTCAAATAAAAATCTAGTCTTAAATAAAGAATATATTTGAATTCTTAGTTACATTTTCATTCTGATCTCATTATTAAGAATAACATTAAATGAGACTATGAAATTACTTCTCACTTACATAATATCATAACATAGTACTCATTTGTTGAAAATTCAATAGAAAGTGTTATTAAATATTGTTACTTTTCTAAACACAGATTATAATTCATATAATTTTAATTATAAAAAAAATATAAAATACAAAAAAAAAACAAAAAACAAAAAATAAAACAAAAACAAGAAAAAATCAGAATGAACAAAAAAAAAAAAAAAAAAAAAAAAGAGAAAGAAAAAAAAAAGAAAAGAAAAAGAAAAAAATAAAAAATAAAAATAAAAAAAATCAAGATTACAGAACTGCAGTATTTTTAAAATACTTACTTCTCAGAGTCTTTATAATATTTATTATCAACTGTATATCTCTCATAGTGAGAGTAATATGACTGTGATAAGTTATTATCTTAATATTATTTAATAAATAATCAGTATATATCTGTATAAATGTGAATATTTAGAAAATATACACTTAAAAAGTATGACCAGGGTGAACTCTGCTGTTACTTAAATAATATTAAGAATAGAATGCTGAAATTGATGATTCTTCTCATTGATTTCACAGACAAGGCAGGTGAAGATGATCTTAAGAAATATAAGATTTTCTAACTTTTAATAAAAACAGATCTCATGAAGAGACTCTATTTTCATAATATCAGAGACTGAGTGTTATCAAAAAGTGTAACTTTCATACAATGCATATATACTTACTGTGATGATTCACTCTCTATGCATGTGATTAAGAGTTGTGGCTTTTTCACACTGCATGACTCTCTCTGAAATGCTGGCACTAGTTTACAACTCACATAGTCTCTCAGTTCAGCATGCACTGTATATATACAGTCTGCATGCTGAGACTGTGTTGATCATTATAATCTGGCATAATACTCACTTTTCACAGGCTATGTTTCATTTGAGAGGGAAGAGGAAGATGTGACTGTGATTTTATTAAGAGAGAATGAATAATTAGTAATATTAAATATAATTTGATTCTTCTGTATTTAAAATTTGATTAGTCTATACTCTTCAATTTGAGAATTTCTAAGAGTGTTTTAATAGTTTTCATACTGGCTTGAACTTAGTAGTGAATTGAAGAAGAAGAGAAAAGAGAGAAGAAAGAAATGAGAATAACTTATCTTTATAATATAAAAACAGAGAATTGCTGCAATTATTCTTTCTAGTAATAAAGATCTGTTTTCTCTGAGACTGTGTTGATTATTATGACCTGGCATAATACTCACTTTTCGCGGGCCATGTTTCATTTGAGAGGGAAGGGGAAGATGTGACTGTGATTTTATTAAGAGAGAGTGAATAATTAGTAATATTGAATATAATTTGATTCTTCTGTATTTAAAATTTGATTAGTCTATACTCTTCAATTTGAGGATTTCTAAGAGTGTTTTAATAGTTTTCATACTGGCTTGAACTTAGTGATGAATTGAAGAAGAAGAGAAAAGAGAGAAGAAAGAAATGAGAATAACTTATCTTTATAATATAAAAACAGAGAATTGCTGTAATTATTCTTTCTAGTAATAAAGATCTGTTTTCTACATGTATCTCTGATATAGATTATATAATAACTGCATATAAAGAATATTAACACTGTATGTATTGAATGAAGATGATATTACTATGTAACACTGTAACTGTTTCTGTATATCTCTGAAAGCTGTTAATATTTTCTTTATCTCTTTATATTTGATAAGTCAGTAATATATTTCAATGCACTTCTTCTTTCATTATTATTATCATCATCATTATCATCATCATCATCACTATCATCATTATTAACATTATCACTATCATTATCATTATTATCATTATTATCATTATTATCATCATTATTATTATTATATTATTTCTGGTCATCTCTTCTGTCTTCATCTCTCTTCAATACTCACTGAAATTAATTATGTTATCTCTCTTCAAATATTCTGCGGTTCTGCAGATCATCAAGGCGCGTGAGCACTATTACAGATTGAAGAAAGAGAAGAAGAAGGCATTTAAGTGAGAGAAGACAGATTGTAAGACATATTATAATGTCTTGAAAAGACTCTGTAAGAGAGTAGAATGATAATAATTTTAAGTAACACTTCTGATAGATTTAGACTGAACTAAGTATAGAAATAATGCAGATGACACTGTCTGTAAGAGATTGAAGAAGAAGACAGTGAAGAGTCTCATGCAGCAGTGATAAGATCAGAAGAAGTCTTAAGAATGATTTAAGTTTAAGATGAAGAGAGAAAGAGAGAAGAAGAGTATTACTATAAATAAATAACAGTAGAAGAAGATTGAGAGAATATTAAAGCAGAAGATAAAGAAGTTAAAACTGATAAGTTTTTTATTTATTAAGAGATAATGATTTTTAATAATACTTCTGTTCTCTAATTGATTAGCAGAAGCTGATAGAGAAGAAGAGAATTGAGGTCTTATTCAGATCTTGAATACACTTCATGATTCAGAACATTGAGAAGACAGTTCTACTCTCTGAGCATGTCAATCTGCTTACTGCTGAGATGAAACCTGAGATAGCAGACTAGAAAATGCAGGATTTTGAGATGCAGATTGACCTGGCTGAGAGAGAGCAGCAGAAATCCTTCTCTGAGAAGGCAGTGAAAAGAGATTTTAAGATGATTATCATCTCAGATGAGGAGAAGAAGAAGAAGAAGAAGAATGAGAAGTGAATTATAAAGAATAATAAAGAGAATGAGAAAGAGAAGAAGTAGATTTTTTTCTTTTTATATTAATTAGTTGTAAGTTTAAGTTTTTAATTATTAATAATTAAAATTGATTTTGAGTTTTCAAAAATTATTGTACAAGTTGTAATCAAGTCAGAAATGATATATATATATATATATATATTTAACTATCATGATTCACAAATCACTATAATGTATAAGTATTAACATTTTTTCAATATTGATATTCACAATATTAATATATTTTTAATGATATTATCTAGTAATATAATTTGATAACACTCTCTTTTATAATATTAATATATTTCAAGAAATATAACAGAGATTAATCAAGATTGTTTATTTACTTTTATATATTAATAATATTCAATCTGAGTTAGTACTAAAATTATAACTAAGCTAAGAAATAAGATTATTTTCTCTTATATTAATTCTTCTTATACACATCAGTGATCAGTTATTGAAAATAAATTATCATCTTTCTTAAATTATTATCATATCTTCTGAATTCACTTCTTTTACTTCTTTTACTTCTATTGAAGATTTATAAACTCTTCAAGAAATCACTGTGAATCACAAAGTCTATATTATTTATAATTCAACATAGAATGCTCTCTTTCAATTATAATGAATAATCACTTCATTCTTCACATCTGATTTCAGGTCATGAAATTTATGAAAAACTCAACATAAATATCAAGATAAACTATGAAATAATTATCAACAGATTATATTACAGATTACTGAAGAGTTATCTCTCTACTATAATCACTGTAACTTCATTCAGAAACATTCATCATGAACTGATCATAGCTCTGAAGAAATTTTCTGACATCTGAAGTCATCAGAATACAGATAATAAAAGAAAAATAATCAGAAAATTACTACTGAGCTGATAAGTTACTCTATCAGATAATAATTTTTAATAACACTAACTTTCTAATTTGAAGAAAATCATATGAAAATGATTATATATTAGTACTCTGATTTCACAACTCTCATTTAATAACTTCTGTGAATAATTACTTTATATGTGTATATCTCTGAATCTTTCTCTTTAATTAATTGAAAACCCTGAATTCTGAACACTTCTTCAAATGCTTAATTTAAATCTTCATATTTCACATCAATTCTGTCTTCAGTTCAACCTTGAGACATACTACAAAGTCAATATACAATATCTAAGATCAGAGTTGAAAAATCATTGAAGAGTGTCTCTCACAGTGAATGTATAAACTAGTATAAACAATCTTACATTTATAAGAGTTATATGTTATTACATTAATAAGAACTGAACTTATTAAGAGACATTAATTGAATTTGAATCATTAATCAGTAGTTATACTGAGAATTATATAACAGAGATATTAATGACTGTGATTAAAAATGACTATTGAGATATTAGTCTCAGTCTTCTTACAATTATAACTGACAATGCTGTAAATAACTACACTATGATGAAGAGCTTGAAGCAAAAATTGACTTTGCATTTCTGAAATAATAAACAAGGTCATATTCTCTGTATTACTCATATAGTTCAACTTGTGATATAAACACTGATAAAGAATCTTAACATTGAGATGAAGAATAATGAGATGACTGATTCTTGAGATGAGAATAAGATGAAAGTGATTACTCAAGTAACTTTTGTATTCACTTTATAAAAGATAATGTTTTTTGACAACACTTTTTAATATTGCTTTTTAATAACACTTTTTGATAATACTACTGTTAATTTTGAATAGATTGACTAATAATTTAAATATCACAGATTCAAAACATTGCTAATGTAATTTGTACCTTCTCTAAATAATAATAATGATTTCATGATATTTAATAAATAAACAAATCAGTCACATTACTAAATATGATACAGAATATTAGAACACAGTAAAGTTCAATATATAAGATAACTGTTCAGACTCTTTGATTGTATCAGATAATTAATTATTGAGTGCAACACTCTGATTGAGAAAAGATTCAGATATTGAAACTTTCTGATATAAAGTGAACTCAGTTGAAATATATGATTGATTTACTGTTTCAGTTTTATAAGATAATAAAGACAGTCTCAATCACTCATATATCAATGCTGCAGTCAGTCTGGTGAGTGTATAACAGTTTATTTACTCATCTTGAGAAGCAGTTGAATTACTCAAAAAGAAATTTAGTCTGAAATGATGCTATAGTGCAGGCTATTATTACTGTAAGAAATAAACTGGTATATTACTACAGTAAAACTGAACAATCTTTTACAGAGTACTATGCTATAGTAGCTCTACTAGATCTCTTCTATTAAGTTAATATCTACACTTCTCAAGATTGAACAGAGGAGAAATGAGACTTGTATATTAAATTAGTCTGAGACTACTATAATATTAACTATCAGAGATTTGAATAAGCAGATGTTTGAAATGTGAAGATAGTGAAATACAATTCTCTAGTAAGTAATGATCTTTAATAATACTTTATATCTCATAGAACTATAATACTAACTTTGAAACAGAACTTGTATACATTGATTACAACTGAAAATCAGGTAAAACTATATGCTTGTAAAACTGAATTTAATCACTATCTTCAAGATGATCTGACAAATTTACACATCAAATCAATTCTAGAGTTATGAAAAATTGTTGAAAGTATATATTCAACTGTTGCACTGATGATGTGTGATATTCTGACAATTTCATTGACAGGGGTGAGAATGAAGTGAAAGTTCAACTTAAGTCAAGATATTTGTCATTATTACTGAGAACAATTATAAGAAGAAACAATCAAGAAACTCATAATTATAAAACATGAAATTATCAGACAGTTTAATACCTCTGATCACAGTATATCAGAGAAGTGTAGTTTTTATAAGAAAGTGAAGAATAAACTTACACAAGAATATATTTAGTTATTTCATGAGTATTATTAATAATTATTATCAAATTCTGATTATATAAGTAATCACTGAATGAACTGAATAGAACTGATTTTAATCTTCAGTCTCAGTCTCATTCTGATTTTGAAAGAATGATTATCTTTCACAGTTTATTCTGAGAAATTACTCTCATTTCACTGTTCTTGAATTAAATCTGGTCATTTTTCACACCATTTCTCTCAGAAATGGTTCATTTTCAGATTTTTTTGAGGCTTGATTCTGATGGGACTCACGCCAAGAAATGTATGAGACCAGATCAAATGAGATCAAATGTGAAATTCATGATCTCACCGGCCAGTCTATTCTTGAGTATCTTCTACAGAATCAAGTTATTTTTTTATAAGAAATACTTACTATCTATAAACATTCTTAAACTAAGTCTCTAGATATAATCTTTAGAGATATCTATAAACTAAAAAGAAACTTTCTTAAACTATAATTACTTAAGATTATCTACTGAACTATAATCTATAAAAGCTTTTATAAGTTTATATTTGAAATTGACTCATAAGTCTGACTGTGTAATATAGAAGATGAAGAAGCTATTATCTATATAATAATAGAGCTCTACTATACTGAAGTTAAGAACTGACTGAATTATTTAAAGAATAATTATAAGAGATCTTACTAATCTATTCTTAAAATCTATTTAAAGAATAAGTTAAAAGACTCTGTGAGCTAAATAAAGAATATCTGAATTATAATTATTAATATTAGAAAAAGAGATAAGAAATATGATAAAAACTACTTACAGTACTTTATAAAATTATAATATAAATTAAAATCTGTGAAAACAGAGCTCTGAAACAAGATCTGAATAATAATATTTATAAAGAGACTGAATAAAGATATATAAAATAAGCTTATTAAGTAAGACTCTAAGTTCTTAACTCTGAAGAAACTGATAACTCTTATTCACTGCTTATAAATTACTATGAGAATCACAGATCTGTGAAGAGTGAATTATTAATCAGTCTTATAAGAATCAGAATAACAGAGAACAGATTTACTAAGAAAAGATAATAAAATACAGAGAGATTTATATCTAACTACTAAGTAGAGAGAGAGAGCTTTATAAGCTTCTATAAATAAAGTATATAATAGAGAGATTAAGAAAAAGAATCTCTGCTTTATCTATTCTAAATCAGAATATCTCTGTATAAACTGTCTGAATAAATTAAAATAGAAATTTGAGAAGTTATAAACAGAGTTAATAACAGTCTTCTTAAGAGTTTTAAAGCTGATATCTGAATCTGTTACTCTCTTAATAAAAATATATACTTATAAAAAGAGACTGCACTGCAGTACTATTACTCTATAAGTATAAAATATATTAATAAACTCAGAATCTTAGATCACTGTAGTGTCTCTAAAACTCACAGAGTGAATAAGCAGAATAATGAAAACTGAGAATCTACTCTTATAATAAGCAGAGTATGAGAACTCAGATCTGAGAACTGAGAGACTTATAAGAGTTATCTTTGAATTGTAAAATCTCTCTGAAACTTGAAGAAAATTTATAAAAACTGTGATTATTACAGATATTATAGATAATATATACTTAAGACTTGTATAACTTTAAAGATATAATTCATACATAGCTGTCTATGAGTCAGGTTTATACTTTCAATCAGTATTAACAGACTCACTTATAGAGATAGAATCAGTTAATATTATAGAGTTAATTAGAGATGACAAGCTTATCTATATAATAACTTTATAAATATCTGAGAACTTCAAAGTTATAAAAACTGAGCTTTAAATATTAGAGAAATATTAAAATCTTACAGAGATATTCAGTTCAGCTAAGACAGCTGAGCTTTTATCTCACTATAAGAAGAATCTGATAATAAATTTAATAGAAGAGTAGAAACTCTTCTGAGAATCAATTTATAAGCTCTTTTATTATGAGATAGAGATCTTATAAGCTTATATAAAGAAGAATCTGAAGAATGACTTTATCTGACTTTCACAGATCTCTGTAAAAGTCTCTGTGATATTTATAAAGAAGAAGAATAAAGATTTCAGATTATATATAAACTACTATAATCTGAATTTCAAGATTATAAAGAGTTACTATTCTCTATCTCTGATTGAGAATGTAATTAACTGTCTTACAGAAGCTGTTATATTCATATAACTGAATATAATTAATATATATATATAACTGTGAATATAATTTAAAAATGAATAAAAGACTATCTTTAGAACTGCACTGAAATTATTTAAATATCTAGTGATGTCTTTTAATTTGACTAATACTTCTATAATATTTCAGTCTTTTATTAATAAAATACTTTATATATATTTAAATGTCTTTATAATAATATATCTGAATGATATAATAATATACTTTATAAAGAAGAAAGAACATACTGAGTATATATAAACAGTGTTAAAGATCTTAGATAAGATATAACTATATATTAAGCTTATAAAGTATAACTTCAGTATCTACTGAATTAATTTCCTAGAATATATAATTACTGTAAATAATATTCAGATGAAATCTTTATAGATTAAGATTATTCTATTATAACTAAAGTTAACTAGTATTTATAAGATTTAGATCTTTCTGAGCTTTGTAAATTTCTGTAGATAATTTATCTTTATATTTATAAGAATTTTCTTAACTCTTACAGACATGCTGAAAAATGAAAATAAAAAGAAGTTATTCTATAAATAAAGAATGAAAAGATTGTTGAGAAAAGAGAACTATGAGAACTTTCTTATCTTAGAAGCTTACAGAGTCTTTGTAAGATTGAAATAGATATTTATAAATACTGTAATACTGTTTTACTTTGATTTCTTACTCTTAATCAGATTAAAGATAGATATCTTCTTCTTTACAATTTTAGAAATAGTCTTATAACTATAGTTAAATAAGAACTGAGTTTCAGTGATTTTTTTCTTATAAAAGATACAATCTGTAGAGATTAACTATAACATTCATAATTAGAAGCTTTTTATAATAGTGAAATTCTTTCATCACTGATATCACTACTTTAAGAATTTTATAATGATGATTACTATTTGAACTGATCATAACAGCTTATAATAGTTTACTTTAATTAAGAAACTCTTGCAGTAGCAGATCTACTAAGCTCAGAGACTGAGTGAATTCTGATTTAAGATAGAGTATATTAAAAGAACTAAGAACTTAGCAGACAGACTCTCTCACAGATCTGACTATATTAAGAAGATCAGAATAACAGATATAGAGAAACTAGAGTAGATAGAAAAGCTTTACAGAATATATAAACTGAGTATTATAAAGAGATTAATTAAAGAGTCTTTCAATTCTCTATAAGAGAAGAGAGAAAAGAGAGAGAAGAAGTCTATATAACTACTCTTTATAATACTAAAAGTCAATACTTTGAGAATCTCTGTGAGAATTCTTGAAGAGAGTATAGACTGATTATATAACCGTGTCTGAGATCAGAATCAAACTTTACAGTTATTATATTATCTAAAAGCATTACTTCTAATTATGATTTGTGTTTATTACATTGATTTCAAATCACATTATTTCAAATATTAAAGATCTCAGATTCACTTTTCAAATAAAAATCTAGTCTCAGATAAAGAATATGTTTGAATTCTTAGTTACATTTTCATTCTAATCTCATTATTGAAAATAGTATTAAATGAGACTATGAAATCATTTCTCACTTATATAATATTATAACATAGTGCTCATTTGTTGAAAATTCAACAGAGAGTGTTATTAAATATTATTACTTTTCTAAACACAGATTATAATTGATATCATTTTAATTAAAAAAAAATATAAAATATAAAAAAAAACAAAAAAATAAAAAACAAAACAATAACAAGAAAAAATCACAACAAAAAAAAAAGAGAAAGAAAAAAAGAAGAGAAAGAAAAAAAGAGAAAGAAAGAGAAAGAAAAAAAAAAGAAAAGAAAAAGAAAAAAAAAGAAAAGAAAAATAAAAAAATAAAAAATAAAAATAAAAAAATAAAAAAGAAAAATAAAAAAAATCAAGATTACAGAGCTGCAGTACTCTTAAAATACTCACTTTTCAAAGTCTTTACAATATTTATTATCAACTGTGTATTTCTCACAGTGAGAATAACACAGCTGCAATGAGTTATTATTTTAATATTATCTAATAAATAATCAGTATATATCTATATAAATGTGAATAATTAGAAAATATACATTTAAAAAGTGTGATCAGAGTGAACTCTGCTATCACTTGAATAATATTAAGAGTAAAATGCTGAAATCAATGATTTCTCTCATTGATTTCATAGACAAGACATGTGAAGATAATCTTAGAGAATATAAGATTCTCTGACTTCTGATAAAAACAGATCTCACAGAGAGACTCTATTTTCATTATATCAGAGACTGAGTGTTATTAAAAAGTATTACTTCAATGTATATATACTTACTGCAGTAATTCACTCTCTGTGTATATAACTGAGAGTTGTAGCTTTCTCACACTGTATAACTCTCTCTGAAATACTGCTGCTGGTTTGTGTAAGAAATCCCGCTTCTCGCGGATCCTTTACCTCTATTCCTATCTCTTGTGTAATCAATAGGGCTAGCGGCCCTTGGCTACACACAACTATATAGACTGGAGTTCATGAATACTATTTACAACTCAGCTTGAATGCTATTATACATTTAATCTCTACATTTTATCTTTCTATCATGAATACTTCTAGTAGTTAACAGTATATATCATGTCAAGCTGTAAACACCTGAATAATTATCTGTAAGCACTTATTCTTACATTTCAAGCTCAGTCAGTCAGCAATCATCTGTTATAACTGAAAGAACTAGAAACTCATATGCTTCAACCTCTGTGAACTCTACTGCAGACACTCAGAAGCAGTCATCTGAATCATGAATAATCTCTATGAAAGAAGTCTCAGAGAACTTATCAATCACTTATAGAATATTATTCTCTGCATCTGTGACAGAGAAACCCTCTGAACTCATGAATAAATCAATCTTAGTGAAGAATATTCTTAAGCATCTTCTGCAGAATCAAGCTATTTTTCTATAAGAAATACTTACTACTTATAAACACTCTTGAACTGAGTCTCTAGACATGATCTTCAGAGACACCTGCAAACTGAAAAGAAACTTTCTTAAGTTATGATTACTTAAGATCACTTATCAAATCACAATCTATAAAAGCTTTTATAAGTTTGTATTTGAAATTGACTCACAAGCCTGACTATGTGATATAAAAGATGAAGAAGCTGTTATCTATACAATGACAGATCTCTATTATACTGAAGTCAAGAACTGGCTGAATCATCTAGAGAATGATTATAAGAGATTCTGCTGATCTGTTCTTAAGACCTATCTAGAGAATAAGTTGAGAAACTTTATAAACTGAACAGAGAACATCTGAGCTGCAATCACTAACATTAGAAAAAGAGGTGAAGAATCTAATAAAGACTACTCACAGTGCTTCATGAAATTATGATATGAATTGAGATCTGTGAAAACAGGGCTCTGAAACAAGATCTGAATGATGATATTTATGAAGAGACTGAATAAAGATATGCAGAACAAGCTCATTGAGTAAGACTCTAAGTTCTTGACTCTGAAGAAACTGATGACTCTCATTCATTACTTACAGATCACTGTGAGAGTCACAGACTCATAGAGAGTAAATCACTGATCAGTCTTATAAGAGTCAGAACAACAGAGAACAGATTTATCAGAAAAAGATGATAAGATATAGAGAGATTCATGTCTGACTGCTGAGCAGAGAGAGAGAGCTTTATAAGCTCTTATAAACAGAGTATATAACAGAGAGATTAAGAAAAAGAGACTCTGTTTCATTTATTCTAAATCAGAATATCTCTGTACAAACTGTCTGAATAAATTAAAATAGGAATTTGAGAAGTCACAGACAGAGTCAGTAACAGCCTTCTTAAGAGTCTTGAAGCTAATACCTGAATCTGTTACTCTTCTGATGAAAATGCTTGCTTATGAAAAGAGACTGTACTGTGATACTACTACTCTGCAAGTATGAAAAGTATTAATGAACTCAGAATCTCAGATCACTGTGATATCTCTAAAGCTCATGAAGTAAATGAGCTGAAAGATAAAGACTGAAAACCTGCTCTTACAATAAGCAGAGTGTGAGAACTCAGATCTGAGAACTGAGAGACTTATAAGAGTTATCTTTGAATTGCAAGATCTCTCTGAAATCTGAAGAAGATTTACAGAAACTGTGATTATTGCAGACATTACAGATGACATGTACTTAAGACTTGTATAACTTCAAAGACACAATTCACACATAGCTGTTCATGAGTCAGGTTTATACTTTCAATCAGTGTTAACAGACTCACTTACAGAGATAGAATCAGTTGATGCTGCAGAGTTAGTTAGAGAAGACAAGCTCATCTATATAATGACTTTATAAGTGTCTGAGAATCTCACAGTCATAAAAACTGAGCTTCAGATATCAGAGAAATACTGAGATCTCACAGAGATATTCAGCTCAGTAAAGGCAGCTGAGCTTCTCTCTTACTATGAGAAGAATCTGATAATAGATTTGATAGAAGAGTAGAAACTCTTCTGAGAACTAATCTATAAGCTCTCTTATTATGAGACAGAGGTCTTACAGATCTATGTGAAGAAGAATCTGAAGAATGACTTTATCTGATCTTCACAGATCTTCACAGAAGTCTCTGTGATATTTGTAAAGAAGAAGAATAAAGATCTCAGATTATGTGTAGATTACTGTGATCTGAACTTCAAGATAATAAAGAGTCACTATTTTCTGTCTCTGATTAAGAATGTGATCAACTGTCTCACAGAAGCTGTTATATTCATACAACTGAATGTAATTAATATATATATATAACTACAAATACAGTCTGAGAATGAATAAAAGACTGTCTTTAGAACTGCACTGAGATTGTTTGAATATCTAGTAATATCTTTTAATCTGACTAATACTCTCATAGCATTTCAGTCTTTCATTAATAAAACACTTCATATATATCTAAATGTCTTCATGATAATATATCTGAATGATGTGATGATGTACTTCATGAAGAAGAAAGAACACACTGAGCATATGTGAAGTGTGTTGAAGACCTTAGATAAGATAGAACTGTATATTAAGCTTACAAAGTACAACTTCAGTGCTCACTGAATTAATTTTCTAGAATATATAATCACTGCAGATGATATTCAGATGAAACCTTTATAGATTGAGACTATTCTATTATGATCAGAGTTAACTAGTATTTATAAGATTCAGATCTTTCTGAGCTTTATGAATTTTTATAGATGATTTATCTTTGCATTCACAAGAATCTTCTTGATTCTTACAGACATGCTAAAGAATGAAAACAAGAAGAAGTCATTCTATGAATAGAGAATGAAAAGATTGTTAAGAAGAGAGAACTGTAAGAACTTTCTTATCTCAGAAGCTCATGAGATCTTTATAAGATTAAAACAGACATTCACAGACACAGTGATACTATTTCACTTTGATCTCTTACTCTTAATCAGATTAAAGATAGATATCTTCTTCTTTACAATTTCAGAAATAGTCTTATAACTACAGTTAAATGAGAACTGGGTTTCAGTGATCTTTTTCTTATGAAAGATGCAATCTATGAAGATCAACTATAGTATTCATGATCAGAAGCTTCTTATAATAGTGAAATTCTTTCATCACTGATATTACTACTTTGAGAATCTCATGACAGTGATTACTATTAGAACTGATCATAATAGCTTATAATAGTTTACTTTAATCAAGAAACTCTCACAATGACAGATTCACTGAGCTCAGAGACTGAGTGAGTTCTGATTCAAGATAGAATATATTAAGAAAACTAAGAACTCAGTGAACAGACTCTCTCACAGATCAGACTATATTAAGAAGGTCAGAATGACAGACATAGAGAAACTAGAGAAGATAGAAAAGCTTTACAGAATGCTCAGACTGAGTGTTGTGAAGAGATTAACTGAAGAGTCTCTTAATTCCCTGTGAGAGAAGAGAGAAGAGAAAGAGAAGAAGTCTGTGCAACTACTCTCTATAACACTGAGAGTCAACATTCTGAGAATCTCTGTAAGAATTCTTGAAGAGAGTATCTATAATCTGAAGAATTTACAGACTTTGAGAAGTGCTGTGAAAGACCTGATGTAAGAGAAAACAGAGTATAAGTCTTTATAAGATCTTCTATTCAGATTGTCTGAACTGTAACTGAAGAATGAATATGCTCAGTATATTCAGAAACTGCTCACAGCAGAGATCAATTCTACAGAAATAAAGAATTAAAGAGACTTAAATAGTCTCTTATAAAGAGAGAGCTGAATTTATATATCTATAAATGAGTTTCTATGTATAGAACTCATTAAAAGATATCATAACTCTTCTCTAACAGGTTATTTTATAGATACTAGAACTTATAAGTTGCTTATAAGAAAATACTTCTAACTGAAGATACAAGAACTTGTGAAGAAGATAGTGAATTCTTATACTATTTATCAGAGTTCACAGATAGTATGATTCAGACTATATAAAGAACTTACTTCTCTACTCATTCTGTGAGAATCTTGAAAACAGCTAGAAATGAATACTCTTGTGAGCCTCTCTGAAAGTAAGAATATATATAATGTCTGTTTTAACAGTATGCTGATGATAGTGAATTACTTCATCAAGATAGCACACTTTATATTCACTTACAAGAACTTGAAGTTAAAGAATTTAACTTATATCTTTGTCTGTGATGTGATTCAGTTGTATGAGTTATCTATAAATATTATCTCAGACAGAGAATTAATCTTTACAGAAGAGTTCTGATCTGATCTGATAACTATACTGAAGATCTTATGAGATCTAAGCACAGCTTTTCATCAATAAACAGATGATCAGATAGAATATCTGATAAGTATATTAAAACAGTATCTATGATGCTTTGTCAATTATAATCAGAATGACTGAGTGTATTAATTATTACTTACAGAGTTCATATATAACAACTCAAAGCATGTCAGCACAGATAAAACTCCTCTTGAGATACTCACTGAGACTCATCTGCAGATGATCTTGATGAACCTGTGAGAGTATACTATAGAGTGTGATGATGCTTATGAATGAGCTGAGAGAATTCAGAATATTCAGGAGAAAGTCTGCAAATTCTTGAGAAAGACTTAAGAGTATCAGAAGAGATACTATAACTTTAAGCATATTATAAAGAGTTTTAAGAAAGATAATAGAGTCTGACTGAGTTTAGAAAACATCATTATATAAAGATCTAGTAAGAAGCTGAATCTCTTACAGACAGAGTCTTGTAAAATTATGAAGAAAGTTAGCTCACAGTTCTATAGATTGAAACTGTTATCTGAGTTGTAGATATATAATGTTTTTCATATCTCTTTACTTTATAAATATAAGAAATTCTTAGAAGAGAACTCTGTGACTTATCACTCTGTTCATAAAGTACTAGAGAGTGAAAGAGAATATCAGATTAAAGAGATTATTAACTCAGAGAAGTGAGATTATAAGCTCTGATTCAAGGTTCAGTGATAAGAATATTCTGATAAGATGAATAAGTTCACTTAAGAATCATTCAGACAGATAAGATATCTGCAGAAGCTGAGATATAACTTTTATACTGTGAATTCTGATAAGTCAGAATAATATAATCTTTGCTAAGAACCTGATTGTGATAAAGATATTAATACTGTCATTTGCAAACTCTAGTCTATAAGATGATAAGTTTCTACTGAAATGAACAGTCTGCAGTGTATACAAGAGAAGAAGAAATCATATTCTCATTAAAGCTAAAAAATAAGAAAAATAAACAGGACTATGAACATAATTTAGAGACTAATAAAGAAAAAATAAAGAAAACTCATATTCACATTCTCAACATCTGTGACACTCAATTCTCTTATAACTATCAATTTCTCTCTTCAAAGAAGCAGAGAGCATCATACTCATAATACAGATAATTATTATATTTAACACAAAGATTATCAGAAATGCACAGACTTCAGAGAAGCTGAACATCAGAGTATACACAGTTGTAGCAGAGTCTTGAAGACTGACTATCTGTGCATGTGATCAGATATCTCTTATAAAGCTGTGTTTACTCTCTCAGTTGTGCTGAAGTATCCAGCCTGAAAATAATTAAGATATGAAGAGAAGACTCATCTGCTCAGATCAACTCTCATTACAAATTCATAACATTCACATTGTCTTAATTACTTAGATTTTATAAGTACTCAGAGACTCATCTCTCATTGACAATGAGATTGCAGAAATGTGTTACAGTGCAAGAACTATTAATAGAGAATCTAGACATATTCACATATACCTGGTCAGAGATTGTGTAGATAGAGAGAAGATGATCATAGATCTGCAGAGCTGTAGAAGACACTGACAACACTGAGAGCTTTGCAAGAACTATCAGCTAGAGTCTGTAAGAAATTACTTATGAGAAGACTTACAGCAAAGAGAGAGACTGTGCTGCTTAAAGCCAGGAACTGGCCTGAAGAAGGCAGGGGGTTGGCTGCTGGCCTGAAGATCGAGTGTGATGATAAGACTGAAGAGAATGAAGATGTGATTGTAAGCAGCAGCATCTCTGCTTCATCAGCCAGTAAAAAATAACTAGAGAAGTCATGAGAATACTCATGAGAAGCTCAGTGATGATCAGATATCATTTGTAAAGAGATTGAAATTAAAAAAATTTTTATTCTTGAGAAGTTCTTGAATCAATATGTAGATATTATCAGAAATACTCTCTCTCTATCATCTGAGTGAAAACACTTCACAGATGAATGAGAATACTCACAGTTTATAAGAATGAAAACTGTTACAGAAAAAGAAAAAAGAAGATGAGATTTCACAGACAGATCTGAGATATTTATACTACTTTAGAGAGATTTGCTTACACTATAAGTGATTCTGTAAAACAGTCAGATCACTCTAGTAAATAAGAGTGATTATGAATTACAGATCTGAATCTTTCTATGTGACTATAAAGAGTGATTGCAGACTGTGAATATCTTAATTCTATAATTCTACAGAGTTGATAAAAGAATGAAAAATTCCTCACAATTCTACAGTGTCAAAGAACAATGATTTATAAGAATAAGTGAAAGATTAACTTATAAATGTTTCTCTTTGATAAGAATAATCTTACAGAAAGTAATTTATCTGTGAGATGAATCTGTGTGATGATCACACAAGAATCTTGTGAAAATAATTAAGAGTCAACTGAAACCCTTCTGTATAGAAGATATAAGATAAATCTGTGTAATAGTTAGAGAAGAATCTGTAAATCATAAAGAATCTTACAGAACAAGAAACTGAGTGACAGACTCTTTTCTCTTTATAATAACAAGGGATTTTTCCTCACTGAGGTTTTTATAGACATGAAGAGTTTTTAGTGAGTATCACTGCAATACTGAGCTGATTCTATGAAGTCACTCAGTGAAAGACTTCATGAATGAAGTCTTAGAGAGAGAGAGATATGTAAGAAATCCTGCTTCTTGCAGATTCTTTACCTCTATTTCTATCTCTCATGTAACTAATAGAGCTAGTGGCCCTTGGCTACACATAACTATATAGACTGGAGTTCATGAATACTATTCATAACTCAGCTTGAATGCTATTATACATTTAATCTCTACATTTTATCTTTCTATCATGAATACTTCTAGTAGTTAACAGTACATATCACGTCAAGCTGCAAACATCTGAATAATCGCCTGCGAGCACTTATTCTTACAGTTTGCAACTCATACAGTCTCTCAGTTCAGTACACACTGTGTATATACAGCTCTGTATACTGAAGCTGTGTTGATTATTATAATCTGATGTGATACTCACTTTTCACAGATTATATTTTATTTGATTGAAGAGAGAAGAAGATACAACTACTGTTTTATTTAAGAGAGAATATATAATTGAATCTGTAGAAGATAATTTAATTTCTTCTACATTTAAAATTTGATTAATCTATACTCTTTAATTTGAGAGTTTCTGAGAGTGTTTTAATAGTTTTCATATCAGCTTGAAATTAGTGATTGATTGAAGAAGAGAAAAGAGAGAAGAAAGAAATAAGAATAACTTATCTTTATAATATGAAAACAGAGAATTGCTGCAATCATTTATTCTAGTAATAAAGATCTGTTTTCTGCATGTATCTCTGATACAGATTATATAATAACTGTATACAAAGAATATCAACAGTGCATGTATTGAATGAAGATGATATTACTATATAATACTGTAGCTGTTTCTATACATTACTGAAAGCTGTTAATATTTTCTTTAAGTCTTTTTATATTTGATAAATTAGTAATATATTTCAATGTACTTTCTCTTTCATCATCATTATTATTATTATTATCACTATCATTATTATCACTATCATTATCATTATTATCATCATTATCATTATTATTATTATTATTATTATATTATTTTTAACTATCTCTTCTGTCTTCATCTCTCTTTAATACTCACTGAAATCAATTATATTATCTCTCTTCAAATATTCTGCGGTTCTGCAGATCATCAAGACATGTGAGTACTATCACAGATTGAAGAGAGAAAAGAAGAAGATGTTTAAGTAAGAGAAGACAGATCACAAGACATGTTATAATACCTTAAAGAGACTCTGTAAGAGAGTAGAATAATAATAATTTTAAGTAACACTTCTGATAGATTTAGACTGAACTAAGTATAGAAATAATGCAGATGATACTGTCTATGAGAGATTGAAGAAGAAGATAGTAAAGAGTCTCATATAGTAGTAATGAGACTAAAAGAAGTTCTGAGAATAATTCAAGTTCAAGATAAAGAGAGAGAGAGAGAAGAAGAGTATTACTGTAAATAAGCAGCAGTAGAAGAAGATTAAGAAGATGTTAAAATAGAAGATAAAGAAGTCAAAACTGATAAGTTTTTTATTTATTAAGAGATAACAATTTTTAACAACACTTCTGTTCTCTAATTGATTAGCAGAAGCTGATAGAGAAGAAGAGAATTAAGATCTTATTCAGATCTTGAATGCACTTCATAATTCAGAATATTAAGAAGACAGCTCTGCTCTCTGAGTATATCAATCTACTTACTACTGAGATGAAACCCAAGACAGTAGATCAGAAAATACAGGATTTTGAGATACAGATTAATCTGACTAAGAGAGAGCAGCAGAAATCCTTCTCTGAAAAGATAGTGAAGAGAGATTTTAAGACAATTATTATCTCAGATAAGAAGAAGAAGAAGAAGAGAAATAAAAAGTGAATTATAAAGAATGATAAGAAGAATGAGAAAGAGTAAAAAGATGATAAGTAGAAAAAGTTTTTTTCTTTTTATATTAGTTAGTTATAAGTTCATAATTATTAATAATTGAAATTAATTTTGAGTTTTTAAAAATTATTGTACAAGTTGTAATCAAGTCAGGAATAATATATGTATATATATATATTTAACTATCATGATTCACAAATCACTATAATGTATAAGTATCAACATTTTTTCAATGTTGATATTTATAATATTAATATATTTTTAATAATATTATTTAATAACACAATTTAATAATACTCTCTTTTATAATATTAATATATTTCAAGAAATATAATAGAGATTAATTAAGATTGTTTATTTACTTTTATATATTGATGATATTCAATCTGAGTTAGTACTAAAATTATAACTAAGCTAAGAAACAAGACTATTTTCTCTTATATTAATTCTTCTTACACACATCAGTGATCAGTTATTGAAAATAAATTATTATCTTTTTTAAATTATTATCATGTCTTCTGAATTCACTTCTTTCACTTCTTTTACTTCTATTGAAGATTTATAAACTCTTCAAGAAATCACTGTAAATCACAAAGTCTATGTTATTTACAATTCAACACAGAATGCTCTCTTTCAATTATAATGAATAATTACTTTATTCTTCACATCTGATTTCAGGTCATGAAATTTATGAAAAACTTAATATAAACACTGAGATGAACTATGAAATAATTATTAATAGATTATATTATAGATTACTGAAGAGTTATCTCTCTGCTACAATTACTGTAACTTTATTCAGAAATATTCATTATAAACTGATTATAACTCTGAAGAAATTTTCTAACATCTGAAGTCATCAGAATACAGATAATAAAAGAAAAATAATTAGAAAATTACTACTGAGCTGATAAGTTACTCTACTAGGTAATGATTTTTAATAATACTAACTTATTTGAAGAAAATCATGTGAAAATAATTATATATCAGTACTCTGATTTCATAACTCTCATCTGATAACTTTTATAAATAATTACTTTATATATATATATCTCTGAATCTTTCTCTTTGATTAATTGAAAACTCTGAATTTCAAACACTTCTTCAAATGCTTAATTCAAATCTTCATATTTCACATCAATTCTGTCTTCAGTTCAATCTTGAGATATATTACAAAGTTAATATACAATATCTAGAATCAGAGTTGAAGAATTATCAAAGAGTGTCTCTCACAGTGAATGTATAAACTAGTATAAATAATCTTGCATTTATAAGAGTTATATGTTATTACATTGATAAGAACTGAACTTATCAAGAGACATTAATTGAATTTGAATCATTGATCAGTAGTTATACTGAGAATGATATAACAGAGATATTAATGACTGTGATTAAAAATAACTATTGAGATATTAATCTCAGTCTTCTTACAATTATAACTGATAATGCTGTGAATAACTACACTATAGTGAAGAATTTGAAGTAAAAATTGACTTTGCATTTCTAAAATAATAAACAAGATCATATTCTCTGTATTGCTTATATGATTTAACTTGTAATATAAACACTGATAGAGAATCTTAATATTGAGATGAAGAATAATAAGATGACTGATTCTTAAGATAAGAATGAGATAAAAGTAATTACTCAAGTAACTTTTATATTCACTTTATAAAAGATAATATTTTTTAATAATACTTTTTAATATTGCTTTTTAATAATGCTTTTTGATAATACTACTGTTAATTTTGAATAGATTGACTAATAATTTAAATATTATAAATTTGAAACATTGCTAATATGATTTATATCTTCTCTAAATAATAATAATAATTTTATAATATTTAATAAATAAACAAATCAGTCACATCACTGAATATGATACAGAATATTAAAATATGATGAAGTTTAATATATAAGATAGCTATTCAGACTCTTTAATTATATCAGATAATTGATTATTAAGTGTAATACTCTGATTGAGAAAAGATTCAGATATTGAAACTTTCTAATATAAAGTGAACTCAGTTGAAATATGTGATTGATTTACTGTTTCAGTTTTATAAGATAATAAAGACAGTCTTAATCACTTGTACATCAATACTGCAGTCAGTCTGATAAATATATAACAGTTTATTTACTTATCTTGAGAAGCAGTTGAATTATTTAAAAAGAAATTCAGTCTGAGATAATACTATAGCACAGACTATTATTACTATAAGAGATAAACTGATATATTACTACAGTAAAACTGAACAATCTTTTATAGAGTACTATACTATAACAGCTCTACTAGATCTCTTCTATTAAGTTAATATTTACACTTCTCAAGATTGAACAGAGAAGAAATGAGACTTATATATTAAATTAGTCTGAGACTACTACAATGTCAACTATCAGAGATTTAAATAAGCAGATGTTCAAGATATGAAGATAGTGAAATACAATTCTCTAGTAAGTAATAATCTTTAATAACACTTTATATTATATAGAACTATAATACTAACTTTGAAACAGAGCTTGCATACATTGATTATAACTCAAAATCAGATAAAACTACATACTTATAAAACTGAATTTGACTGCTATCTTCAAGATAATCTGATAAATTTACATATCAAATCAATTCTAGAGTTATAAAAAATTATTGAGAGTACATATTCAACTATTGTACTGATAATATATAATATTCTGATAATTTCATTGATAGAGATGAAAATGAAGTGAAAGTTCAACTTAAGTTGAGATATTTATCACTATCACTGAGAATAATTACAAGAAGAAACAATCAAGAAACTTATAATTATAAAACATGAAATTATCAGACAGTTTAATACCTCTGATCACAGTATATCAGAGAAGTGTAGTTTTCATGAGAAAGTGAAGAATAAACTTATACAAGAATGTATTTAGTTGTTTCATAAATGTTATCAATAATTGTTATCAAATTCTGATTATATAAACAATCACTGAATGAACTGAATAAGACTGATTTTAATCTTCAGTTTCAGTCTCATTCTGATTTTGAAAGAATGATCATCTTTCACAGTTTATTTTGAGAAATTACTCTTATTTCACTGTTCTTGAATTAAATCTGATCATTTTTCACATCATTTCTCTCAGAAATGATTCATTTTCAGATTTTTTTGAGACTTGATTCTGATGAGACTCACATCAAGAAATGTATAAGATCAGATTAAATGAGATTAAATGTGAAATTCATGATCTCACTGATCAGTCTAAGAGAGTATCTATAATCTGAAGAGTTTACAGACTTTAAGAAGTATTATAAAAGATCTGATGTAAAAAGAAACAGAGTATAAGTCTTTATAAGATTTTCTATTCAGATTGTCAGAACTATAACTAAAGAATGAATATACTCAGTATATTTAAAAACTGCTTATAGTAGAAATCAATTCTGCAGAAACAAAGAATTGAAGAGACTTAAATAATCTCTTATAAAGAGAGAACTGAATTTATATATCTGTGAATGAGTTTCTATATATAGAACTTATTAAAAGATATCATGACTCTTCTCTAGTGAGTCATTTTATAGATACTAAAACTTATGAGTTACTTATAAGAAAATACTTCTGACTGAAGATATGAGAGCTTGTAAAGAAGATAGTGAATTCTTATACTATTTATCAGAGTTTATAAGTAGTGTGATTCAGATTATATAAAGAACTTACTTCTCTACTTATTCTATAAAAATCTTGAGAACAGCTAGAAATGAATACTCTAATAAGTCTCTCTGAAAGTAAGAATATATATAATATCTGTTTTAACAGTGTGCTGATGATAGTAGATTACTTTATTAAGATAACACACTTTACACTTACTTATAAGTAGACTGGCCGCTGAGATCATGAATTTCACATTTGATCTCATTTAATCTGATTTTATACATTTCTTGGCATGAATCCCGCTGGGACTAGTCATCAAAAAAACATGTAAAGTGACTATATATCAGATCTTAAAATGAAATTATGACTTGAAAAAAATGAGAAAGTGATCTTATTTGATCTCATTTAGTCTCATTCTTGACATAAAGTTACTATTTTTAGACATTTTAAGGTTTTTTTTAGACTATTTTTAATTTTTTAAAAAGTAATGCTTTTTGATAACACTCAAATGAGATTTAAAGTCATTTAAAGCAATAAAAATAATTTAAATTGAGAAGTGAAAATCATGATCTCATTGAAAAATGT
>NW_003101672.1:0-7987 GCF_000003855.2 Blastomyces gilchristii SLH14081
TTCTTCTTCTGCTCTGAAGCACCACTGTGTACATCATCACATACATGTATAAATGTTCACTTCAATTGCTGATTCTCACACTTTCTCATTCTTTCCTTCTCTAATGTTTTTCTCTTTGTTATATAAGATCTATTAATATTATACTGATCTATTCAGTGTAGATCTCTTATACTAGAAAAATATTCATTATCTTCTTATTAGAAATGATTATTCATGTATTATCTTCTCATTAGAAATGATTATTTATCAAGAGATATCTGAATGTGTAATAACATATAAGAAAGAGAAACAATCAGTTAAAGTAGACACTGAGTTCTTAGATAGAAGCTTGTTTATCAATCACTCTGACTCTGTAACAAGATCTTATGAAGAGAGTAAGATCTTATAAGAGAATATCAGTGAAAGATCTGAGAGTTCTGACACTCAGATATATAAGATATTCATATAATTACACATTTAATAATTGATAATCATGTCTAATAATAATATGAAAGAACTCTTGAACATAAGTATAGAAGTAATATCACAGTGACTCTAAGCAATATTGAAATTATAATAGTAATAAATAGCTGATATGCATGTAACTCAACAATATTAATATGAAGAGATTTAATGATTATTATAACAAGAAACTCAGACAATTTCAACATCTATAGAATTAAATATAAAAGTGCTGAAAGAATGCTTAGATACTTCTGTATATTTCAATACTTTTAATCTCACTCTCTACTCATCATGAAGAATGAAAATGCTTATGAAACTGAGTATAGATGAAGATATCATTGATTCACTAATCAATCAAGATTAATATATCAATGAATGATTAAAGAATCACATATAACAGAAGTTTTATTCATGAATGAAAGCATGTAAATCAGTGTTATAAATGCCTGACAACATAATTAAATATCTTGATATTCTGTTTCAAGACACTGCCATGCAATAGAAAGTATTAGATTAATTACAGAGTATCTGACAGAGAAACACTTCTCTTATAATATTTATTCCTGACTTCAACACTAAAATTCTAGAAGCAGGAGATCAATCTTGAGAGAATTGAATGAAGATTAGTATACTTAAGAAGATATTAACTTTCAAACTCTTACAAATTCTTATAAGTGTAGATGAAGATCAGACTTATAAAGACTTCTGCACATAGCTTCAGACATTGAATAATCATCTTATCAAGCTCAAGAGTATATAGAACAGTGATAGAAGATGTTATATCTCAGTGACTTATATATCTGTGCTGAAGAATAACAATAATACAGATATTATAAATTAAGTAGACTCAAATATCTATATATAAGTAAGAGTCTCTGCTGTCTGAATAGGCTTCTGAGTTTCTGATATCACTTCTGAAGAAGTTACTGATTGATGTTAACAAGAAGTATATATCAACTGTAATCAATCAGAGTACATTGCTTTTAACTGTTGATTGACCTATATATCTTCTCAATTGAGAGAAAGATCAGTATCTTCTTATTCAAAAGATGAATCAGTATCTGTTCATATTAATCACATTGCAGTAAAGAAAGATTCAGAAGATAACTATAAAAATGTCTCAGTGAAACAGAGAAAAGATTAGCTTCTGTTCAAATTTATAAACAGAAGCTTGAAGAGATCAGATAATAATAATTTAAAGAGAAAATAATAATAAATGTAATTCTTGTATCTACTGTGATTAATAACATGTATAATATGAAAGTCATGATAGACAGTGATCTATGTCACTATACAATGATAAAATCTTCAGTTGTAAGATGTTATAATCTTCAGTGTATCTCTTTATCAAAATCTTAACTTCTTGCAGAATTTGATGATCTGAAGAATGTTTGTATCTATTATATAATAAAACTAAACATAGATGTAAGAGAATATCAATATAAAGATGCCTATATATATAAAGTTAATAATCTCAACTATAATCTTATGTTAGAACTTACTTAGCTATCTGAATAAGACATCTTACTGAATACTTGAAACAGAAGCTTGATATTTTCTAATAATAACAGGATTCATGAAGATGATATTTATAAGACTATAAATCTTACACAGATCTCTGTCAACACTTATAAAATACTCTGAAAAAGAAGTCATTATTAAAATCACTGACAGAGTCATTAATAAGTTCACTGATAGTAAAATTATATATCAATCTATTCTATCAGTCTAATCAATATTAAAAAGGCTCTAGAAAAGTTATTCTGTGTTATAATAATAGATTCTTATATAAAACTCTCTTAATAATATCATGAATATCTAGATATCTTTTGATAAAATAATATTATAAATATACTTCTCTTACAAGATTCTGAAGTGAATTACAGTATCAAGTTAAAGAAAAAGAATGATAAGAACTCTGAACTGTTATAAGACTCTCTTTATAACATGTTCTGAGATGAACTTCTTCTTCTTTGAAAGACACTCAATAATCTGTTAAATAAAGAATTCATATATATTAGTAACTCTTCTGTCACAGTCTCTATTCTCTTTGTAAAGAAATCAGGTGAAGAACTTCAGTTCTGTGTGAATTATTGAGAATTGAACAGATTAATAAAGAAAGACTGTTATTCTTTATCTCTTATTAATGAGACTCTAGCTCACATTGAATAAGCTTAATAATTTACAAAATTAGATGTTATCACTGCATTTCATAAGATCTGTATTACTGAAGAAGATGAGTAGCTTACAGTATTCTGAATATGATATAATCTCTTTGAATGAGTAGTCACACTCTTTGAACTAGTCAATGTTCTCAGTATATTTCAGAAGTATATCAACTGAGCATTCTGAGACTTTCTTGATAAATTTGTATTTATTTATCTAGATGACATTCTCATCTTCACTGATGAATTCAGAAAGAAATATTAAGAGTATGTGTAAAGAGTATTACAATGACTATAAGAAGTGAAACTATCAATTGATATTGACAAGTGTGATTTCAAAGTCAAGAGTACTAAATACTTAGATTTCATCATAGAAGCTGATAAGAAAATCTGAATGAATTCTGAGAAGATCTCTACTATTCTTGAATGAGAGACTCTGTACACTATGAAAGATGTATAAAGCTTCATCAGATTTGCTAACTTCTATCAGCAATTTATATAAAACTTCTCAGATATTGTAAGATCACTTACAGAACTTACTAAGAAAGATACAGTATTTCAATAATCAGCAGACACTGAAGCTGCATTTATATAGATGAAGAAGATGTTCATTAATATCTCTCTTCTAATAATATTCAATTCTAATTATAAGACAGTTATTGAAGCTGATTTCTCTGACTATGTAATAGAGAGAGTAATATTATAATATAATGATGAAGATATTCTATAATTATGTGTTTTCATATCTAAGAAACTGAGTCCTGCTGAATGCAATTATAAAATCTATAATAAGAAACTTCTTACAATTGTATACTATTTAGAAGAATGAGACTCTGAACTTTAAAGTGTCTCTGAATTTGAGATAGTCATAGATCATAAGAATCTCAAATACTTTATAACTACTTATAAACTCACTGAATGATAGATACAATGATCTGAGTTCTTAAGCTGCTTTTATTTTATAATACACTACTGTTCTAACAGTCAGAACTCAATGACAGATGCTCTCTTATAATAAGAGTAAGATATATTATCTGATATAACAGATACTCACTGAATGAATCAAGAGCATCAGCTCTTGAATCTGAAGATACTAGTTAATCAAGATGAAACAACTCATGACACTATACATACTTCTCTGATTAGAACATTCTCTCTCTGAACTGACACTGATACTGATACTGATATCTTGACTTCTCTCAAATCTACACTGAATGAATTATGATATATAACAGCTTAAACTGATGAACTTCTTTAAACACTTACTGAAGCAGTATATCAAGAAACACTCTGATTCTTCTCAGAACTATGTATAAGAACTGACATCTCAGAATACTCAATTAATGATAATAATACTCTATAGTTTCATAAGTGATGTTGAGTTCTCTACTCTGAATTCTTACACACTCAGATAATACAAGAGATGCATGATTTATATATAATCAGTTATTCAGATTATAAATAACTGTATTAAATAATCTCTCAGAAGTTCTACTGATCTAAGATATTAAACAGTATCAGATGTTTTATCTGAAACTGTAACTATTATTTCTTCATTATCTTGTAAAAGAACTGTAGAAAAGGCCTGCTGAAATCACTTGATATCTCTGATAAAATCTGATAAGATGTGATAATTAACTTCACTATTAATCTCTCTAAGAGTAAGAACTGTAGAAATGTTCTGATTATTATAAGCTGATTGAGTAAGAATATTATATTGAAATTCTGTGATAAGATGAATACTGAATAAGTCACTGAAGCTTTTCTAAGAAGCTCATTCTATTGAATGTATGAATTGCTGAGATCTATAGTATTAGATCAGAGCTGTCAATTCATAAGCACTCTCTGAACAAGAATCTGTCAAGTTCTTAAGATTATATATTATCTATTAACTATCTATCACTCTGAGACTGATAATGCATCAGAATAGATAATTCAGACTGTAAAGAACTATCTCTATAAGTTCTGTAATTACTTATAAGATGATTGATATAATCTGCTTCTATATACAGACATCACTATCAATGAATAAGATATTATTTTAACAGATATAAGCCTGTTCTTTCTTACACACAGTTATTATATGAAAGTGTTAAATCTTTTAGAGATTACACAGTTTATATCAGACTCTTATAGTCTGATTCAGATCACTGATAATATAGTAATAAAACTTTAAAATATCTGTGATTGAGCAGAGATCTTTATAACAACTGTAAAATAAGATTAAGAGAATTAAATCAATATTCACTGAGATCTCACTAAATAATATAAGATAGAAGATCTAGTATGATTGAATCTTAAGAATATATGAATCACATATTCATCTTATACACTAGATGACTATTATGTTAAGTATAAAATGATAGAAGTTCTAAATAGTCATAACTACTATTTTAATATATTATCAGAAATTCATGATATCTTTCATACAAGCTTACTTTACTATATTATCACTGATCTGTTCTCTTCTTAACTAACTTCTAACTAACAACTGTCAGAGATTATAGAAGAAGATAATGAGCTTAAGTAAGAGATTAAAGATATTCTTGATAAGAGATTATACAGTCATAGTTAATAATATCTTATGAAATGAGTTAACTATAATTAACTGATCTGAACTCTGAGTTCTGTATTATCTGAAACAGCAGCTCTTAATTAATAAGAACTACTTCTGAAAAGAAGAAACTAATGTAACAGACTACATCTGATTAATTATATAGACTATTCTATACACTTCATAGATTTCTATCATCTCATTTCTGATCACTGATTCTCAGCTGCTATAAACATGTATATTTCAATCACTGATTCTCAGTTACTATAAACATGTGTATATTCTTTCACTCTGAAGTATCACTGCATACATTATCACATACATATATAAATATTCACTTTAATTACTGATTCTTACACTTTCTCTTTCTTTTCTTCTCTAATATTTTTCTCTTTATTATATAAAATCTATCAATATTATATTAATCTATTCAGCGTAGACCTCTTATAATATATATTAAATATCTTTCACTTTTAATAATTAATATAGATTTAAGTGAGATAATATTCTCTTTAATAATAAAGCTATTTATATATAAGTATATTCACTATCTATACTTCTATTTATATAAGAATGCAGAGATTATTTACAGACTTGTTATAAAAGTTTATAGCAGATTAATTAATTTTAAAATTAACAGAGTTCTTTTTAATCTGTAATAACTTATAAGCAGCTGCAGAATCACTAATACAGTGTTTCAAAATGCAATTGAGTCTTCAATTTAAGCATGAAGTGTAAGAATTTGATTTTTTGTTAAAAGAATTAGCAGATTCTTATGTGCAAGAAGAGACATAACCTGATGAAGGTGATATGGTAGAGTAGTTGGTTATATTATTAAGATCTAGCTATTGTGCGGCTTTTTATGTGTGTTAGGCGTTCGCCAAGCGATCGGCGAACACCTCGCTTAGGCGGAAGCGGTCGGCCCGTAGAGGGAATCCGACATATATCTCAGGTGTAGTTCACACAATGCTCAAGACTTCAATAAATTTATATTAAGCTGCCTGCTTTTCATTGCATGCATTTGCACATTCATTGCTATCTTAGAATGAAAGACAAAGAAAAAGATGATGTGAGAACATGTGATGCAATGCAAAATGTACAGTATGAAATATATTTAAAAGAGTCAAGAGAACAATAATAACTATAGAAAGGTGTACTGTGTACATATAAAAAAGAATGACTAGTTATTAAAAAAGCATATTCACCATGTCAAGCTGAACTAAAGCTACATCTATACACTGTACCACACATACTTTACAGTGTCTCTGCATCTCAATGAAACAAAAAACAAAAAGAAAAAAAATAAAATATAAGATTAAAAAAAGTGCAGATGAAATGAAATAGAAGGAAGAAAGACAGGACCATGTCATGTCTCTCTCTTACCAATAAC
This sequence comes from Blastomyces gilchristii SLH14081, assembly GCF_000003855.2. Lineage (NCBI taxonomy): Eukaryota > Fungi > Ascomycota > Eurotiomycetes > Onygenales > Ajellomycetaceae > Blastomyces > Blastomyces gilchristii. Next base: position 6,554 of record NW_003101672.1, read on the forward strand.
GACACTCCCCCAACTCACAAACCACTCAAAGTCCCACTACCTCCGCCCCTCAAGCCCCCTCCCCCCATTCCCCCACACATCCTCCACGACCCCTTTCCAAAACTGCGCCGCAACCCCCTTAACCGTCCCGTCCGCCATCGCCGCCCGCTCCCTCACCAGCGCCTCCCCCTCCCGCGCCCGCCTCACCGTCTCCGTAAGCTCAAACGGATCAAACTCCACCGCATGATTATCGACGACCTCGCTCATCGCGCTTGCGCCGCCACCAGCAGCAACAGGAGCACCCCTGCCGTTCCCGCTGGCAGGTAACGAGGCATCGTAGTCGCCGGAGACGGTGTAGATCTGGGGTTTCATGGCGCTGGTGGTGTCGCCGTTGGTGGTGAGTTGGTAGTGGGAGTAATCGTCTGGGAGGACGGGGATGGGGGTGCCGTTTATGGCGGAGGCGGAGGGGAAGGGGTCGATGTCCTGGGGCATGTAGACGAAGTCGATGGTTGAGGAGTCGTTGACGTATTTTTGGGCGCGGGAGGTGTTGAGGGGCCGGGATGAGCTATTTGGGGAGGGGGTTTGTTAGTTTATTTGATTATTTAATACTTTGTTGGGAGTTGGGGGTGGTTTGCTAGAACATACCTTCCCGTTTCCGCAGCGCGACTATGAATCTTCCTCATCGCAATGCTAAACGCGCGAGATTGGAGAACGTCATGGTTCGCCAGCCGGTCCACGAGCTATACAGTTTTATATATCTAAGTAAGCTATACATGTTCCTTGCTTGCTTAAACAAATAGAAATATATCTACAAAAGGGGAAAAAAAAAAAAGCATACCTCCGCCTTACTCCCCGCACTCCTAAGATTCCTCCTCTCGCATTCCGCACGCAGGTCGCACATGCCGCGCGAGCGGTAGATGGCCGTGATGTCGGGTCCGCGGGCGGTTTGGGCGGAGAATGCACCCGTGATATGTAGCGAGCGGCGGAAGGGCGCCATGGAGGCAAGGGCCGAGAAAGGGATTGGGCCATGTTGCTGGGCGGCTAGGAGGCGAAGGGCACGTAAGGATGTCGAGCGGGGGTCTGCCATTGTGGATTGGTTTTATTTATTTTTTGATTGAAATATTTCTTTGGTCCTTGCTGAGGGAGGAGTTGATGGGTGGTTGGTTTATTTGGCCGGGATTGCGCTGGGGATGGAGATGGCTAAGTAGTTATATGGTGTCTGAGGGTTTCGAAGGCGTGGGGTAGGAGGGAGATGGGATTGGATTGGTATAAAAGAGAAGTAGACGAGGCGACTGGGATGGAATGCGTTGTCTCTTCTTAAGATCGTAAGACCACCTGGAGCGACATAATAAGAAGGAATAATACCCCGGTGCACACACTCTGTACGATGCGTACCAGGGTTGAAGGCGTTGGGAGCAGACTTACACCGATCCCGGAAAGGGAGATCTAGACCGC
>NW_003101672.1:8241-21505 GCF_000003855.2 Blastomyces gilchristii SLH14081
CCACTTATTTACTCTTTCTTTTTGTCTCTATATTCATCAGATAGATTGGAACTACTCGAAGAGATAATACTGAACATCACTGCCTTCCATTGAGCATTATATACATCAAATTAGCAACATCAAATTAGCAACATCAATTGGTTGCGGATCAGTCGTGAAATTTCATGGGCAACATGGGCAACAATATTCAAATTGGTTTTGAAAGACGTAACAAGAGTGTTCAAAATTATTAACTGGCTCCTGTTTTGTTGGTGATTACTACACCTACCCTAGTCATGTGCCACCCCAACCTATTCATTTAGTGTAACTCGCGTAGATAGATTTATGTAAGAATAAGTGCTCGCAGGCGATTATTCAGGTGTTTGCAGCTCGGTGTGATATGTACTGTTAACTACTAGAAGTGTTCACAGTAGAAAGATAAATGTAGAGATCAAGTGTATAATAGCATTCAAGCTGAGTTGTGAATAGTATTCGCGAACTCCAGTCTATATAGTTGTGTGTAGCCAAGGGCTGCTAGCCCTATTGATTACATGAGAGATAGGAATAGGAATAAAGAATCTGTGAGAAGTGGGATTTCTTACATATTCTTCTCTCTCTAAGACTTTGTCTGTGAAGCCTTTCACTGAGTGACTTCATAGTCAGCTCAGCACTGCAGTGATACTCACTAAAAATCCTTTATATCTGTAAAAAACCTCAGTGAGGAAAAATCTCTTGTTATTATAAAGAGAAAAGAGTCTGTCACTCAGTTTCTTATTCTGCAAGATTCTTTGTAATCTACAGATTCTTCTCTGACTATCATACAGATTCATCTCACATCTTTCATACAGAAGGATTTCAGTTGACTCTTAATTATTTTCATGAGATTCTTGTGTGATCATTATATAGATTTATCTCATAGATGAATCACTCTCTGTGAGATCACTCTCATCAAAGAGAAACATTTATGAGTTAATCTTTCATTCATTCTTACAAATCATTGCTCTTTAACACTGTAGAATTGTGAGGAATTTTTCATTCTTTTATTAACTCTGTAGAATTATAGAATCAAGATGTCTGCAGTCTGCAATCACTCTTTATAGTTATATAGAAAGATTCAGACCTGTAATTCATAATCACTCTTATTTACTAGAGTGATCTGACTGTTCTGCAGAATCATTCACAGTGTAAGCAAATCTCTCTAGAGTAGTATAAATACTTCAGATCTGTTCACAGAATCTCATCTTCTTTTTTCTTTTTCTATAACAGCTTTCATTCTTATAAACTGTGAGTATTCTCATTCATCTGTGAAGTGTTTTCACTCAGATGACAGAGAGAGAGTGTTTCTGACAATATTCATATATTGATTCAAGAACTTCTCAAGAATAAAAATTTTTTCAATTTCAATATCTTTATAAACAATGTCTGGCTGCTACTGAGCTTCTTGTAGATGTTCTCATAACTTCTCTGATTACTTTTTACTGACTGATGAAGCAGGGGCACTGTTATTTATAATCATGTCTTCACTTCTTCCAGCCCTGTCACTGCATCTGATCTTCAGACCAGTGACTCATCTCATCTCTTTCTCAGACCAGTTTCTGACTTTAAGTAGTGCAGTCCTCTTCTTTACTGTAAGTCTTCTCATAAGTAATTTCTTACAGACTCTAGCTAACAGTTCTTACAAAGCTTCTGATGTTATCAGTATCTTCTGCAGTCTCATGAGTCTACAATCACTTCTTCTCTACTCATACAATCTCTGACCAGGCATATACAAATATGTCTAGATTTTCTACTAATGATTCTTGCACTGTGATGCATTTCTGCAATCTCATTGTCAATGAGAGATGAGTTCTCAGATACCTGCAAAATCTGAGTAGTCAAGATAATGCAAATGTTATGAATTTGTGATAGAAGTTAATCTGAGCAGATGAGCTTTCTCTTCATATTCTCATTATTTCTGAGCTGAATACTTCAGCACAACTGAGAGAGCAGACACAGCTTTATAAGAGATATCTGATTACATACACAGATGATCAGTCTTCAAGACTCTGTTACAACTGTGTATACTCTGATATCTAACTTCTCTGAAGTCTGTGCATTTCTGACAGTCTTCATATCAAATGCAACAATTGTCTGTACTGTGAGTATAATACTTTCTGCTTCTTTGAAGAAGAAAATTGATAGTTGTGAAGAAATTGAGTATTATAGATATTAATAATATGAGTATGAGTTTTCTTTATTTTTTCTTTATTAATCTCTAAATTGTATTCATAGCTCTGTTTATTTTCTTGTTTTTTAGCTTTAATGAGAACATGTTTTCTTCTTCTCTTATATACACTGCAGACTGTTCATCTCAGTAGAAACTCATTATCTTATAGACTAGAATTTATAAATAACAGTGTTAATATCTTTGTTACAATCAGATTCTTAGTGAAGACTGTGTCATTCTGACTTATCAGGATTTATAGTATGAAAGTCATGTCTCAGCTTCTGCAGATGTCTTATCTACTCAGATAGTTCTTAAGTGAACTTATTCATCTTGTCAGAATACTCTTATCACTGAATCTTGAATCAGAGCTTGCAATCTCACTTCTCTGAGTCAATAATCTCTTTAATCTGATATTCTCTTTCACTCTCTAGTACTTCATAGATAGAGTGATAAGTCACAGAATTCTTTTCTGAGAATTTCTTATATTCACAGAGCAAAGAGACATGAAAAATATTATATATCTACAACTCAGGTAACAGTTTCAATCTGTAGAACTATGAGTTAACTTTCTTCACAATCTTACAAGACTCTGTCTGTAAGAGATTCAGCTTCTTACTAGATCTCTATATAATGATATTTTCTAGACTCAGTCAGACTCTATCATCTTTCTTGAAACTCTTTATAATATGCTTAAAGTCATAATATCTCTTCTGATACTCTTGAGCCTTTCTCAAGAATTTACAGGCTTTCTCCCAGATCTTCTGAATTCTCTCAGCTCATTCACAGGTATTATCACACTCTATAGTATACTCTCACAGGTTCATCAAGATCATCTGTAGATAAGTCTCAGTGAGCATCTCAAAAAGAGTTTTATCTATACTGACATACTTTGAGTTGTTGTATATAAACTCTGTAAGTGATAATCAATGCACTCAGTCATTCTGATTATAATTAACAAAGCATTGCAGATACTGTTTCAATATACTCATTAGATATTCTATCTGATCATCTGTCTGTTGATGAAAAGCTGTGCTTAGATCTTATAAGATCTTCAGTATAGTTATCAGATCAGATCAGAACTCTTCTACAAAGATTGATTCTCTGTCTGAGATAATATTCACAGATAATTCATACAACTGAATCACATCACAGATGAAGATATGAGTCAAATTCTTTGACTTCAAGTTCTTACAGATGAGTATAAAGTGTGCTATCTTAATAAAGTAATTCACTATTATCAGTACACTGTTAAAGCAGGTATCATATATATTCTTACTTTCAGAAAGACTTATAAGAATGTTTATTTTCAGCTGTTTTCAAGGTTTCTGTGAGATGAATAGAGAAGTAAGTTCTTCATATAATCTGAACTGCACTATTCACAAATCCTGATAAACAGTATAAGAATTCACTATCTTCTTCATAAGTTCTCACATCTTCAGTCAGAAGTATTTTCTTATAAGTAACTTATAAGTTCTAATATCTGTAAAATAATCTCTAGAGAAAAGTCATGATGTCTTTTGATAAGTTCTACATGTAGAAACTCATTCATAGGTACATAAATTCAGTTCTCTCTTTATAAGAGATTATTTAAGTCTCTTCAATTCTTTATTTCTGCAGAATTGATCCCTGCTATAAGCAGTTTCTGAATATACTGAGTATATTCATTCTTCAGTTGTAGTTCAGACAATCTGAATAGAAGATCTTGCAAAGACTTATACTCTGTTTTCTCTTACATCAGGTCTTTCATAATGCTTCTCAAAGCCTGCAAACTCTTCAGATTATAGATATTCTCTTCAAGAATTCTCACAGAGATTCTCAGAGTGTTGACTCTCAGTGTTATAGAGAGTAGTTATACAGACTTCTTCTCTTTCTTTTCTCTCTTCTCTCACAGAGAATTAGAAGACTCTTCAGTCAATCTCTTTACAACACTCAGTCTGAGTATTCTGTGAAGCTTTTCTGTCTTCTCTAGTCTCTCTGTGTCTGTCACTCTGGTCTTCTTAATATAGTCTGGCCTGTAAGAGAGTTCATTCACTGAGTTCTTAATTCTCTTAATATATTCTATCTTGAATCAGAACTCACTCAGTCTCTGAGCTCAGCAAACCTACTACTGTGAGAGTTCCTTGATTGAAGCAAACTGTTGTAAGCTGTCATGATCAGTTCTAACAGTAATCACTGTTACAAGGCTCTTGAAGTAGTGATATCAGTGACAGAAGAATTTCACTATTGTGAGAAGCTTCTGATTATAAATATTATAGTTAATCTCCACAGGTTGTATCTTCTATGAGAAAAAGATCACTGAAACCCAGTTCTCATTTAGCTGTAGTTATAAGACTATTTCTGAAATTGTAAAGAAGAAGACATCTGTCTTCAATCTGATTAAGAGTAAGAGATTAAAGTGAAACAGTATCACTGTATCTGTGAATATCTGTTTCAACCTTGCAAAGACTCTGCAAGCTTCTGAGATAAGAAAGTCCTCACAGTTCTCTCTTCTCAATAACCTTTTCATTCTCTATTTGTGAAATGACTTCTTCTTGTTTTCATTCTTCAGCATGTCTGTAAAGACTAAGAAGATTCTCATAAATGCAAAGATAAACTGTCTATAGAAATTCACAAAGCTCAGAAAGATCTGAATCTTATGAATACTAGTTAACTTCAGTCATGATAGAATAGTCTCAATCTGTGAAGATTTCATCTGAATATCATCTGCAGTGATTATATATTCTAGAAAATTAATCTGATGAGTACTGAAGTTGCACTTCACAAGCTTAATATACAGTTCTGTCTCATCTAAGATCTTTAATACACTTCACACATGCTCAGTGTGTTCTTTCTTCTTCATGAAGTACATCATCACATTATTCAGATATATTATCACAAAGATATTCAGATATGCATGAAGTGTTTTATTAATGAAAGACTGAAATGTCACAGAGACATTAGTCAGATCAAAAGACATCACTAGATATTCAAATAATCTCAGTGCAGTTCTAAAGACAGTCTTTTATTCATTCTCAGACTGTATTCACAGCTGTGTATATATATTGATTATATTCAGTTATATGAATATAACAGCTCTCATGAGACAGTTGATCATATTCTCAATCAGAGACAGAGAATAGCAGCTCTTTGTTATCTTGAAGTTCAGATCACAGTAGTCTACACATAATCTGAGATCTTCATTCTTCTTCTTCATAAATATCACAGAGGCTTCTGCGGAGGCCTGTGAAGATCAGATAAAGTCATTCTTCAGATTCTTCTTCACATAGGTCTGCAAGACCTCTGTCTTGTGATAGAAGAGTTTATAGATTGATTCTTAGAAGAGTTTCTACTCTTCTATCAAATCTATTATCAGATTCTTCTCATGATGAGAAGAAAGCTCAGCTGCCTTAACTGAGCTGAACACCTCTGTGAGATCTCAGTATTTCTCTGATATCTGAAGCTCAGTTTTCATGATCACAAGATTCTCAGACACTTGCAAAGTCATTATATAGATGAGCTTGTCTTCTCTAATCAACTCTGCAGCATCAACTGCTTCTATCTTCATAAGTGAGTCTGTCAACACTGATTGAAAGTATAAACCTGACTCATGAACAGCTATGTGCGGATTGTGTCTTTGAAGTCATATAAGTCTCAAATACATATCATCTGTGATGTCTGTGATAATCACAGTTTTCACAAATCTTCTTCAGATTTCAGAGAGATCTTGCAATTCAAAGATAACTCTTATAAGTTTCTCAGTTCTCAGATCTGAGTTCTTACACTCTACTTATTGCAAGAGCAGATTCCCAGTCTTCATCTTTCAGCTCATTCATTTCATGAGCTTTAGAGACATCACAGTGACCTGAGATTCTGAGTTCATCAATACTTCTTATACTTACAGAACAGCAGCACTGTGATGCAGTCTCTTCTCATGAGTAAGCATTTTCATTGAGAGAGCAACAGATTCAGGTGTCAGCTTCAAGACTCTTAAGAAGGCTGTTGCTGACTCTGTCTGTGACTTCTCAAATTCCTATTTTGATTTGTTCAGACAGTTTGCATGAAGATGTTCTGATTTAGAACAGATAAAGCAGAGTCTCTTTTTCTTGATCTCTCTATTGTGCACTCTGTTCACAGAAGCTTATAAAACTCTCTCTCTCTGCTCAGCAGTCAGACATGAATCTCTCTGTGTCTTATCATCTTTTCCTGATAAATCTGTTCTCTGTTGTCCTGGCTCTCACAGAGCTGGTTGATGATCTGCTCTCTGTGAGTCTGTGACTCTCACAGTGATCTGTAAGTGATGAATGAGAGTCATCAGTTTCTCCAGGGTCAAGAGCTTAGAGTCTTGCTCAATGAGCTTGTTCTGCATGTCTTTATCCAGTCTCTTCACAAACATCATCATTCAGATCTTGTTTCAGGGCTCTGTTTTCACAGATCTCAATTCACATCACAATTCTATGAAGTGCTGTGAGTAGTCTTCATCAGATTTCTCACCTCTTTTTCTAATATTGATGATCATAACTCAGGTGTTCTCTGTCCAGCTCACAGAGTCTCTCAACTTATTCTCTAGATAGGTCTTGAGAATAGATTATCAGAATCTCTCATGATCATTCTCTAGATGATTCAGCCAGTTCTTAGCTTCAGTGTAATAGAGGTCTGTCATTATATAGGTGACAGCTTCTTCATCTTTTATATCACACAGCTGGGTTTGTAAGTCAATTTCAAATACAAACTCACAAAAGCTTTTATAGATTGTGATTCAATAGATGGCCTTAAGTGGTTGTGACTTGAGAAAGTTTCTTTTCAGTTCACAGGTGTCTCTGAAGATCATGTCTAGAGACTCAGTTTGAGAGTGTTTGCAGGCAGTAAGCATTTCTTGTAGAAAAATAGCTTGATTTCACAGAAGATGCTCAAGAATGTTCTTCACTGAGATTGGTTCATTTGTGGGTTTGAAGAGTTCCCCTGTCACAGATGCAGAGAATGATGTCCTGCAAGTGATTGGTAAGTTCTCTGGAACTTCTTTCACAGAGATTATTCATGATTCAGATGACTGCTTCTGAGTGCCTGCAGTAGAGTTTGCAGAGGTTGAAGCATATGAGTTTCTAGTTCTTTCAGTTATAACAGATGATTGCTGACTGACTGAGCTTGAAATGTAAGAATAAGTGCTTACAGGCGATTATTTGAGTGTTTGCAGCTTGATGTGATATGTACTGTTAACTACTAGAAGTGTTCACAGTAGGAAGATAAATGTAGAGATTAAGTGTATAATAGTATTCAAGCTGAGTTGTGAATAGTATTCGCGAACTCCAGTCTATATAGTTGTGTGTAGTCAAGGGCTGCTAGCCCTATTGGTTACACGAGAGATAGGAATAGGGGTAAAGGATCCGCGAGGAGCGGGGATTTCTTACAATTTATTCTTCAAGAGATTATGAAGTCCTTTTGCAAGCGAACAAATAACCGCAACAATGTGCTAAATTGACATCTTCACACATCATTACAAGTGTGCCTAGATGATTTATTGATTAATTGAACTTATGATAAACCTGAGATCAGGTGAAAAGCCTGACTTAATGAAAGAATACATGCCTTTAAGACAGAGAAATGAGAAGACATCAGAACAGCAGATACAAGATCACAGATTATTACTAATATTAATAATAAATCAGAAGACAGCTTCTGAGAAACTGAAAGAAATAATTACAGAGAAACAGTCTGATAAGTCTAACAATAAATATAAAGACTTGTAAAGATATCAGTGAGACATCAGATAATATAGAGAGTTTAAATAACTGAAATAATAATAGCTTTATAAGTGAGAAGACTTATATAAGACTTAAAATTACAAGACTTCAGCATGAGATTAAGTGAATAAAGACAGGTAGAAATAAGAATAAAGAGCTTAGTACAGATTTAATAAACTATTTTTAATAAAAGAATAGAATATCTGTATTAATAAAGATTCTTAATAAATTCAGAAATTAAGTAAGATTTATAAAGAAGTTTATTATACTCACTAACTCTGTAAATTATTCTATATAAAAAGAAGAGATTCTGCTTATAGTAAGATAATCTAAAATAAATAATATTTTTAATAATAAGCAGATTAATTCTGATAAGAATATTAGTATAAATATATAATATTTTTAATTAGAACAGAATATTTGACTATATAACTATATATAATCTACAATTACTTCACAGATCAAATCTTACTTTATTATACTTAAGAAGTCTTAACTATTTACTTATTCTCTATAATCTATTATAGAGAATAATTTCAGTGAGATATTTACTATCTGTAAAACTTATCTATTTTAAGAATTAATTAAAATAATGTTAAAATTAAAGAGTTCTGATTACATATTTATTAAATATTTAATTATAATTAGAACTGATTATATCTGATTAAAATATAATATTAAAGATTTCATGTTTTTCAACAGACTTCTTACAGAGATTAGTAAAGATTGATTATTTTTTATAAAGAATTAAATAAATGTAATAGAGAAGAATAAGAATACTAGAATACTTAAAAATAATTTTATAAAATTATGTTAAAATATTCTTCTATAATTATTAGCTACTGATAAATCTCTCATCTCTAATGAAAAGATCTCTGTAAATAACACTTAAGACAAGAATAAGAAAGACAAGAACAAAAATAATAATAAGAATAAAACACTAAATTTAAATCTGAACATAGAGATAATAATGTAAGAACCTGCTATTATTATTAAAAGATTAATTATATTAAGATTAACTATTGAAAGAAATACTCTGAGAAACATTCTTCAAACTTCAATATCAATAGAAACAAGAATAAAGATAAGAATGTGAAGAATACAGATACTACTTCTATTTACAATATTATAAAGTAAGTATTTTGTATTAAAGAAAAGATCTATGTAAGTAATCAGACAGAAAAAAATACCTGAATTCTAGACTCTGAATCAGATACTTATATTACATCTCACAGAGATCTTATTATGATAAAACCTCAGAAGATGAAAGTAATGTTGAAAATAACAGATAGAACAGTGATCTCTGCTATAGCTATAAAAGATACAAAGATTTCAGTGAAAGAGACAGATATATTATTAAATAATATTTACTATATTCTGAAGTTAGAAGTGAATCTTATGAGTATAAGTAAGCTTGTATATCAGAGTTATATCTATAAGCAGTTAATATATAAAAATAATCATACTATATTAATTATGTCTCTTAACTACATATTCTCATTTATAGTAAGATTAAATAAGAATAATATCTATGAGATGAAAAGATCAGTTATATATAGAGACTTAATTCAGTTTACTATACTTAATAATTATAGAACTTATAATGATGTAATAGTATTAAAAGCTAGAATATCTAAATTCTGTGAATATTATAAAAATGATAGCAGACTTATATCTAGAGATGAGAATTATTAACTAACAGGCTTTACTATTTTGCAAAGTCTATGTTCAGGTAAAAATAACACATTCAATCTTTATATCTATAATACAAGCTGTTAAGCTAGTAATGAGATTCTTAATTAATCTAGTAAAGAGGAAATTCTTAATACAAAGATTATATTATATTAAGATCAGATATTATATTCTTCATAATTTAATTAAAAAAGAGAAAATCATGATGAAACATGTTAATTCTACAGTGAATATAGCTGACAGACTTATCAAGTCACTGACAAAGCCTGCATTTGCAGATTTTATTAAAAGAATTAGTATTCAGAAAATTGAGAAGAAGAAATAATTAAATAATAATAATGATACAGCAAATCAATGAATTTTGCATATATTTCTTAATTTTTACAGTTATTGCTGTATAGATGTCTTTTCTAATGAGAAAAGAGTCTGATTAATATAATTAATTATTATTGTGTTTTTGAAAGATTTGAGAATGAGAGAGACTCTGAGTGATGATTTATAGATTATAATATAGTAAGAGAGAGTATTGATGATTACTACATCTACTCTAGTTATATATTATTTCAATCTATTCATTTAGTGTAACTCGCATAGATAGATTATATAGATATAACACAATACATTATTCTTCAAGAGATTCAGATAGCACGTAACTAGAGTAGATGTAGTAATTATTAACACTCTTTCTTACTACACTGTGATCTATAAGTTATCACCCGGAGTCTTTCTCATTTTCAAATTTATCAAAAATGCAATAATAATTAATTATATTAAGCAGACTCTGATTTTCTCATTAGAAAAGATGTCTGTACAGTAATAACTGTAAAAATTAAGAAATACATGTAAAATTCATTGATCTGCTATATCATTATTATTATTTAATTATTTCTTCTTCTCAATTTTCTGAATATTAACTCTTTTGATAAAATCTTTAAATACAGGCTTTGTCAGTGACTTGATAAGGTTATCAGTTATATTCACTGTAGAATTAATATATTTTATTATAATTCTCTCCTTTTCAATCAGATTATAAAGAATATAATATCTAATCTTAATATAATGTAATCTCTGTGTTAAGAACTTCTCTTTCACTAGATTAATTACTCTCTTATTATTAACTTATAGATATGAGTATATTTTCACTTTCTCATTATTCATTAACTCAGTGTTATACAATATATTATTCAATTAGATTATTTTATAAGCTGTCTTACTAACTGTAATATATTCAGCTTCTGTAATTAATTTAATAATAGATATCTGTCTCTGTAACTGTTATAAGATTGATAACTTATTAATTAATATAATATAGCTGATAGTTAATTTGTATTAAGAATTTATCTCTGCTCAGTCTGAATCATAGTATGTTATAGAACTCAGACTCTTATTACTGATATTCTTTCTGTATAATATATCATGATTTTTCATCTTCTTAACATAATATAGAACATGCTTCAACACTGCTCAACATACTTTATATAAATATAAGTTAAAATGTAAGAGATAGTTAATCATGAACATCAGATCTGACTGACTGCTTAAGACTAAATACTGCAATAATCTCAATTTTTGATAATATCTTATAGCTGTAAAGTTGTTATTTAATTCATTATTCTTATCAGATGAAAATTTCAGTTATATACCTATTATTATTGAGATCTCTGCAGAATTCATCTTATTTGTACTGAAATCTTCAAGAATCTTCTTAATATAACAGCTCTGTGTAACTGCTAGATTACTATTTCTCTGACATTTAATCTTTATATTAAGATATAACTTAATCTCTTTAACATTCTTTATCTTAAATCTCTTTACAATCTCTCTTAATACTCAGTTTAATTACTGTTTTTGAGATTCTATCATCTGATAATTATTAACATGTAATATCAGATAGATCTTGTAAATAGAGTAATATAGAAATTCATTATTATAAGATAATATCTTAAATCTCAATGTAGTCAGATACTCTGTTATGAGAAAATATTATATTCTTACAGCTTGCTTCATTTCATATAAACTTTGATAGAGTAGTCTTATTAAGTTATCTCTGTTATGTTTAATATTGATAAGCAGTTATATATAGATTATCTTATTCTGAGATAATATATTATTCAAAAACATAGATACATAGTCAATGAATTTAATCTTTCATTCTTTAATAGTTGATATAGTGAATAGACTATGTAATATAGACTCTGATATCACTACAGTATATAATTTTATATAATAAATACTCCACTGTTACAAGAATCTTCTAATTACTTAGTAAGCTCTAAAATAAATAATTTCTCTCTTATTATTGAATTTCTGATTATATACTTATTTATCTGTAAGAATATTCATTTTCAGAGTCTTCTTAATAATAATATATATCTTCTTCTATTCAAATATCTTAATCTTCTTTTTCATTATCTTATATTAATAGTTTCAGTCTGAGCTTCTCTTAGCTTTTATCAGTGTAGTTAATCAGTCTGTTAAAATACTTAGAACAGAATCATTCTTATTAACAGAGTCTTCAGACTCTTCATTTATAACAAGCTGTATCTCATTATTTAGAAGAGAGATTGAATTAATTATACTCTCTAAGTTTTCATTGATAATTATCTTTAAAACATCTGACTTTTTCTTTACTAAATATTATAGTAAGTAGTGCTGTTATCTCTCTCAGACATTTAGAATATTCAATTCATTAGACAATTCATTAAATTCTCTCACTGTATTTACAGATGTATTTACACTTATGTTAAGAGCTTTATTAAATATGATATCTCATGCAATCTTAAGACAGTGTACAACAAAATCTTACATATAATATTAGTGTAATTCTTAATATTTAATCAGCTGTTATTTCTGACTGTCAGTTCTATCTGTAAGCTTATTCAACACTTTCAAATTCTTCTTATAGATTTTATACTCTCATCTTCATATTCAATGAACAGAAAATTGCATCTCAGTTTAAGCTTTAAAAGATATAAGTGATATTTCTTTCTTACATTTAAATATCTTTATTAATATTAAGAATGTGTTAATCATTATAATTATAACTTGTATTACTTCATCTCAAAGTTCTCTTTCTAATTCACTATTAAATAGTAGACTTCATATCTTTTTTGTAACTATTCAATTTGCATGTTTCACTAAGCTATTCAATTATAATATATTAGATGTAGTCATTTCATATACTATTTCTTTGCTCTGATAGTAGGTCTTAAGTTCTTGACTTTTAAACTCTTCTTCATCATCTCAGTGTAGAATCTCAACTTAATATTATATAGTTATCTTAATATCTGTAATGAAATTCATTAATCTTGTAGTAGATTCTTTTTTTTTCATCATAAAAATTGTTTATCTATAACAGATTGTATTATCTATTATACTTAATCAATAACTTGCACTCTCTCTAGTGAGAGTGTTATTTCTGTTGAAAAGTGTTTTTTCACTCTCTGCTAGATTGAAGAAGAATCTTATTACTGACTTAACAGCTTGTGTTATAGATATAAAGATTAAATATGTTATTTTTATCTAAACACAGACTTTGCAGAATGATAAAGTCTGTTAATTAATAAATTCTCATCTCTAGATATGAGTCTGCTGTTATTTTTACAATATCTATGAAATTTAGATGTTCTAGCTTTTAATACTATTACATCATTATAAGTCTATAATCTTT
>NW_003101672.1:21731-24462 GCF_000003855.2 Blastomyces gilchristii SLH14081
ACTCACTTCTAACTTCAGAATATAGTGAATATTATTTAACAGGATATTCACTTCTTTCACTGAAATCTTTATATCTTCTATAGCTGTAGTGAGAACTACTGTTTCATCTACTATTTTCAACATTACTTTCATCTTCTGAGATTTTACTATGATAAGATTTCTGTGAGATGTGACATAAGTGTCTGATTCAGAGTCTAGAATTCAGATATCTTTTTCTATCTATCACTTATATAGACCTTTTCTTTGATACAAAATACTTACTTTATAATATTGTAAATAGAAGTAGTATCTGTATTCTCTGCATTCTTGTCTTTATTCTTGATTCTATTGATATTGAAATTCAAATTTGAAGAACATTTCTCAGAGTAGTTCTTTTAATAGTCAGTCTGAATATAATTAACCTTTTAATAATAATAGCATGTCTTTGTGTCATTGTCTCTATGTTCAGATTTGAATTCAATATTTTTATTCTTATCTTTCTCTTTGTTCTTGTCTTTCTTATTCTTGTCTTGTATGTTATTAATAGAGTTTCTAGACATATCAGTAGTTGTCTCATTGACAGCAGAGAGCTGTAAAAGAATATCACAGTATAGACTTATAAAATTATTCTCTAAGAGTTGAGTATTATTCTTATCAATTTGATTTATTTAATTTCTTATGAATGAGGCTCAATCTCTGTTAACTTCTGTAAGCAGTCTGTTGAAAAACACAATATCAGAAATATTATATTCTAGATAAATATAATCAGTTCTTATAACAATCAGATATTCAATGAAAGTATGATCTGAGTCTTTTAACTTAGTAGTTATATTAATTAACTTCTTAAACAGACAGGTTCTGCAGACAGCAGATCTCTTAGAGAAGTTATTCTCTATAATATTTCATAGAGTATAAGTAGATAACTTGAATTTCTTAAGTATAGTGAAATGAGTCTTGATCTGTGAGACAATTGCAGATCACATGTAATTGTATAATCAAAGATTGCATTCTTTTCAGAAATGTCGTATGTTCATAATATTATTCTTATCAAACTATTACTTTCAAGAATATTATCAGTTTTAGACCGCTCTGCAGTCAAAAGAATTTTCTCTTTTCACATTAAGTAGTTAATGAATTCAGTAAGAACTATTAATCTTTTGATAAGTCTTACTTAACTTCTGAATTCTTCAAGAACTTTTATTATAACAGATGTCTTCTCTTTCTATTGAAGATATTCTGTTAGATCTGCTTTCATCTTATCATCTGCAGAGTTATCTCTACTGATCTTCATCTGCTCAACCTCATACTGAAGTCTTGCAATTTCTAGTCTTATATGAGTCTTCTCACTTACTGAGCTATTATTGTTTCAGTTACTTAAGCTCTCTGCATTGTCTAACATCTTACTGATATCTTCAATCAGATCTTCATATTCATTGAACTCATCAGACTGTTTCTCTGTAATAATTTCATCTAACTTAAATGTCTCAGAAGCTGTCTTCTAATTCATTATTAATATTAGTAGTAATCTGTGATCTTGTATTTACTACTCTGATGTTTTCTCATTTCCCTGTCTTGAAGGCATGTATTCTTTTATTAAGTCAGACATTTTCTCAGATCTTAGATTAATCATGAGTTTAATCACTCAATAAATTATCTAGACATACTTGTAATGACACATGAAGATATCAATTGCATGTTATTATAGTTATTCATTAGCTTGTGAAAGAGCTTCATAATCTCTTGAAGAATAATATTATTATATTATATGTAATCTATCTACACAAGTTACACTAAATGAATAGGTTGAAATAACATGTGACTAGAGTAGATATAGTAATCATCAACACCTACTCTAGTTATATATCACTTCAATCTATTTAGTGTAACTCATGTAAATAGATTATACATATATAACACAATAACATTATTCTTTAAGAGATTATAAAGCTCTTTATAAGCAATAAATAACTGTAATAATATACAAATTGACATCTTCACACATTATTACAAGCATGTCTAGATAATTTATTAAGTAATTGAACTCATAATTAATCTAAGATTCAGAGAGATGTCTGACTTAATAAAAGAATATATATCTTTAAATCAGAGAAATAAGAAAACATTAAAGTAGTAAACACAAGATCACAGATCACTGTTAATATTAATAATAAATCAGAAGATGACTTCTGAGACATTTAAGATAGATAATATAATTATGAAAGAATAATCTGATGAGTTTAATAATGAATATAAAGACTTAGTTGAAGATATCAGTGAGATATCAGATAATATAAAGAGTTTAAGTAACTGAAATAATAATAGCTCTGTAAGTAAGAAGACTTGTATAAGACTAGAAATTACAAGACCTCAGCATGAAGTTAAGTGAATAAAGACAGATAGAAATGAAAATAAAGAGCTTAGTATACATTTAATAAACTATTTTTAATAGAAGAGTAGAATATCTGTATTAATAAAGATTCTTAATGAATTCAGAGATTAAATAAGATTTATGAAGAAGTCTGTTATACTCACTAACTCTGTAAATTATTCTATATGAAAAGAAGAGATTTTGCTCACAGTGAGATAATCTGAAATAAATAATATTTTTAATAATAAGTAGATTAATTCTAATGAGAATACTAGTATAAATATACAATATTTTTAATTAGAATAGAATATCTGATTATATAACTATATATAATCTACAATTATCTCACAGATCAAATCTCAATTTATTATACTTAAGAAGTTT
>NW_003101672.1:24743-46080 GCF_000003855.2 Blastomyces gilchristii SLH14081
GGTGCTGATGAATCTCTCATCTTCTGGACGAGAGCTCTGTAAATAATACTCAAGATTTCAATAAAAAGAATAAAAAGAATAAGACGAAGAAGAAGATCTCTGAGAATAAGAATAAAGATTTTATCAAGTCAGATAGAAAGAGTAATAATACTATTAAAATATATTATCATTGTCAGAAGATTAATCACGTTTAAACAGATTACTGATTGAAATTTTCTGAAAAATACTCTACTAGCTATAGTAAGAATAAGAATAAGAATGAAACAGACTCAGTGTGGCGGGCTGCGCCCGATCAATCATATAGACTATTCCGTTACACTTCACAGATCCCAATCACTTCATTCTTGAATGTGTACACTCTGATTCTCAGCCATTCTCAATCGCCGATCCTCGGCCACTACAAACGCGCATATATTCTCCCGCCCCGAAGCTCCACCGTGTACACCACCACATACATGTATAAATATCCATCTCAATTGCTGATTCTTGCACTTTCTCTTTCTTTTCTTCTCTAACATTTTTATCTTTGTTATATAAGATCTATAATATTATACTGATCTATTCAGCATAGACCTCTTACACTATAAAAACATTCATCATCTTCTCATCAGAAATGATTATTCATCAAGAGATATTCAAACATGTAACAATGTGTAAGAAATAGAGAAACAGTTAAACAGTTAAGTGAATACTGAGTTCTCAGATAGTTCTCAGATAGAAGCTTACTCATCAGTTATTCTGGCTCTGTAACAAGATCTTACAAAGAGAATAAGATCTTACAAGAGAATGTCAGTGAAAGATCTGAGAGTTCTGACACTCAGATATATGAGAATATGATTACATATTCAATGATTAATATAATCATGTCTAACAATAATATGAAACTCTGAAACATGAGTATAGACACAGTGTCACAGTGACTCTGAGCAATGTTGAAACTACAATAATAATAAATAGCTGATATACATGCAACTTAACAACATCAATACAAAGAGATTTAATAACTAATTCACATGATTTCAATATCTACAGAATCAAATACAAAAGTGCTGAAAAAATGCTTACATGCTCTTATATATTTCAATACTTCTGATCTCACTCTCTACTCATCATGAAGAATGAAAATGCTTGTAAAACTGAGTATAGATGAAGATATCATCAGTTCATTAATCAATCAAGATTGATATATCAATGAATGATTGAAAGATCACACAAAACAGAAGTTTCATTCATGAATGAAAGCATGTGAATCAGTATTATAAACATCTGATAACATCATGAAATATTTTAATATTCTGTTTCAAGACACTGTCATACAACAGAAAGCATTAGATTGACTACAGAGTGCTTAATAGAGAAATATTTCTCTTATAACATTCATCTCTGACTTCAACATCAAGATTCTAGAAGTAGATGATCAATCTTGAGAGAATTGAATGAAGATTAGCATGCTTAAGAAGATATTAACTTTCAAACTCTTACAAGTTCTTGTAAGTGTAGATGAAGATCAGACTTATAAAGGCTTCTACACACAGCTTCAGACAATGAATGACTGTCTTACTAAGCTCAAGAATATACAGAACAGTGATAGAAGATATTACATCTCAGTAACTTATACATCTGCACTGAGGAATAACAATGATGCAGATGTTATGAATTGAGTAGACTTAAATATCTACACATAAGCAAGGGTCTTCACTGTCTGAACAGGCTTTCAAGTCTCTAGAATCACTTCTGAAGAAGTCACTGATTAACATCAATGTAAAGTGTGCATCAACTGTAACTGATCAGAACACATTGCTTTCAACTGCTGATTAACCTATGTATCTTCATACTTGAGAGAAAGATCAGCATCTTCTCATTTGAAGAATGAATCAGTGTCTGTCCACATCAATCACATTACATTAGAGAAAGATTTAGAAGATAACTATAAGAATATCTCAGTGAAACAGGGAAAAGATTAGCTTCTGTTCAAATTTATAAACAGAAGCTTGAAGAGATCAGATAACAATGATTTGAAGAGAAGATGATAATGAATGTAATTCTTATATCTACTGTGATTGATAACATGTATAATATGAAAGCCATGATAGACAGCAGTCTATGTCACTATGTAATGATAAAATCTTCAGTTGTAAGATATTATAATCTTCAGTGTATTTCTTTATTAAAATCTTGACTTCTCACAGAATTTGATGATTCAAAAGACATTTGTATCTGTTACATGATGAAGCTGATCATAGATGTGAGAGAACATCAATGTGAAGATATCTATATATATGAAGTTGATAATCTTGATTATAATCTTATGCTAGAACTTGTCTGACTATCTGAACAAGATATCTTATTGAATGCTTAAAATAGAAGCTTGATATTCTCTAACAATGATAGAATTCACAAAGATGATGTTCACAAGACTATTGATCTGACATAGATCTCTGTCAATACCTATGAAATGCTCAGAAAAAGAAGTTGCTGAAAGAATCATTGATAGCAGAATCATGTATCAATCTATTCTGTCAGTCTGACTGATATTAAAAAGACTCTAGAAAAATTATCCTATGTTACAACAATAGATTCTTATACAAAACTTTCTCAATAATATCATGAATATCTAGATGTCTTTTAATAAGATAATATTATAAATATATCTCTCTTATGAGATTCTGAAGTGAATCACAGTATCAAGTTAGAGAAAAAGAATGATAAGAATTCTGAATTATTATAAGACTCTCTTTATAATATGTTCTGAGATGAACTTCTTCTTCTTTGAAAGACACTCAATGATCTGTTGAATAAAGAATTTATACACATTAGTAACTCTTTCACTGCAGTCTCTATTCTCTTTGTAAAGAAACTAGATGAAGAACTCTGATTCTGTGTGAACTACTGAGATCTGAACAGATTGACAAAGAAAGATTAATATCTCTTATCTCTCATCAATGAAACCCTAGCACAGATCAGATGAGCTCAATGATTTATAAAACTAGATATCATCACTGCATTTCATAAGATTTATATTGCTGAAGAAGATGAATAGCTTATAGCATTCTGAACATGTTATAATCTCTTTGAATAAATAGTCACACTCTTTGAACTGATTAATACTCTCAGTACATTTCAGAAGTATATCAACTGAGTACTCTGAGATTTTCTTGATGAGTTTGCATCTGCTTATCTAGATAACATTCTCATCTTTACTGATAAATTCAGAAAAGAATATCAAGAGTATGTGTGAAAGATATTACAACAGCTATAAGAAGCAGAACTATCAATAGATATTAACAAGTGTGATTTTGAAGTTAAGAGTATCAAGTATCTGAGTTTTATTATAGAAGCTGGTAAGAGAATTCAAATAAATCCTGAGAAAGTCTCTGTTATTCTTGAATGAGAAGCTCTGTGTACTGTGAAAGATGTATAAAGCTTCATTGAATTTGCTAACTTCTATCAGTGATTTATATAACACTTCTTAGATATCACAAGATCACTTACAGATCTCACTAAGAAAGACTCAGTATTTCAATGATCAGTGAATGCTGAAGCTGCATTTATATAGATGAAGAAGATGTTCATTAATACTTCTCTACTGATAATATTTAATTCTGATTGTGAGATAGTTGTTAAAGCTGATTTCTCTGACTATGTGATAGAAGAAGTGATATTGTAATATAATAATGAAGAAATTCTATAATCATATGTCTTCATGTCTAAGAAACTGAGTTCTGCTGAATGCAATTATGAGATCTATGATAAGAAACTTCTCACAATTATACACTGTTTAGAAGAATGAGACTCTGAACTCTGAAGTATCTCTGAATTTGAGATAGTCACAGATCATAAAAACCTTAAATACTTCACAACTACTTATAAACTCACTGAATGATAGATACAATGATCTGAGTTCTTAAGTCACTTTTATTTTACAATATACTATCATTCTGATAGTCAGAACTTGATAACAGATGCTCTCTTATAACAAGAGCAAGATATGTCATCTGATGTAACAGATACTTACTGAATGAACTGAGAGCACTGGCTCTTGAACCTGAAGATATTAGTTGATCAAGATGAAACAGTTCATGACACTATACATACTTCTTCAGTTAGAACTGTCATTGATATCTTCACTTCTTCTACACTGAATGAACTGTGATATACAGCAGCTCAGATGAATGAACTTCTTCAGACTCTCACTGAAGCAGTATATTAAGAAGCATCTCAATTTCCCTCAGAACTATATATAAGAATTAATATCTCAGAATATTCAATTAATAATAATAACACTTTATAATTCTGTGAATAATGCTGAGTCTCTTACTCTGAACTCTTACACACTCAGATAATGCAAGAGATGCATGATTTGTATATAACTGGCTATTCAGGTTATAAATAACTGTATAGAATGATCTTCTGAGAGTTCTACTGACCTGAGATATTAAACAGTATCAGACACTTTGTCTGAAACTGTAATCACTGTTCTTCTATTATCTTATGAAAGAACTGTAGAAAAGGTCTATTAAAATCACTCAATATCTCTGATAGAATCTGATAAGATGTAGTAATTGACTTCACTATCAATCTATCTGAGAGCAAGAGTTGTAGAAACATTCTGATCATTGTGAATTGACTGAGCAAAGATGTAATATTGAAATCTTGTAATAAGATAAATACTGAACAAGTCACTGAAGCTTTTCTACAGAGTCTGTTCTATTGAATGCATGAATTGCTGAGATCTATAGTATCAGATTGAGACTGTCAATTCATGAGCACTCTCTGAACAAGAATCTGTCAAGTTCTCAAGATTACACACTGTCTATCAACTGCCTATCACTCTGAGACTGATGATGTATCAGAATGAATAATTCAGACTGTGAAGAATTATCTCTAAAAGTTCTGCAATTACTTATAAGATAATTGACATGATCTTCTTCTACATGCAGAGATTGCTATCAATGATTGAGATGTTATTTCAACAGATGTAAGCCTGTTCTTTCTTACACACAGATACTATATAAAAGTGTTGAATCTTCTAGAGATCACACAGTTCACATCAGACCTCTGCAGTTCAATTCAGATTGCTGATAATATAGTAATGAAACTCTGAGATGCCTGTGATTAAGCAGAGGTCTTCATGACAACTGTGAAACAAGATTAAGAGAATCAAAACAATGTTCACTGAGATCTCACTGAATAATATAAGATAGAAGATCTGATATAATTGAATCTTAAGAATATATGAATCACACATTCATCTTGTATACTAGATTACTGTCATATTAAGTATAAAGTGATAGAAGTTCTAGATAGTCATAACTACTGTCTTAACACATTATCAGAGATTTATAATGTATTTTATACAAGCTTGCTCTGCTGTGTTATCACTGATCTGTTTCCTTCTCAACTGACTTCTGACTGACAGTCATCAGGCATCATAGAAGAAGATAATAAGCTTGAGTGAGAGATTGAGAATATTCTTAATAAGAGATTCTGTGACTGCAGTCAGTAATATCTTGTGAAATGAGTCAGCTATAATTAACTGATCTGAACTTCAAGTTCTGTGTTATCTGAAACAGTGATCCTTGACTGATGAGAACTGTTTCTGAAAGAGAGGACTAATGTGACAGACTGTATCTGATCAATCATATAGACTATTCTGTTACACTTCACAGATCTCAATCACTTTATTCTTGAATACATACACTCTGATTCTCAGTCATTCTTGATCACCAATTCTCAGCTGCTATGAACACGCATATATTCTCCCGCCCTGAAGCTCCACCGTGTACACCACCACATACGCGTATAAATATTCATCTCAATCACTGATTCTCGCACTTTCTCTTTCTTTCCTTCTCTAATGTTTTTATCTTTGTTATATAAGACCTATAATATTATACCAATCTATTCGGCGTAGACCCCTTACATAAATTCATTAAGGAAATCTCAGAGTACTCAGTTAATATACTTCTGAAATGTACTGAGAGCATTAGCCAGTTCAAAGAATGTGACTACTTATTCAAAGAGATCATATCATGTTCAGAATACTGTAAGCCACTCATCTTCTTCAGTAATGCAGATCTTATAAAACATGATGATGATATCTAACTTTATAAATTATTGAGCTTGTTCAATGTGAGCTAGAGTTTCATTGATAAGAGATAAAGAATAACAGTTCTTCTTCATTAATCTGTTCAATTCTCAATAATTCACACAGAGCTGAAGTTCTTCATCTGATTTCTTTGTAAAGAGAATAGAGGCTGCAGCAGAAGAGTTGCTAATGTGTATAAATTCATTATTTAACAGATTATTAAGTGTCTTTTGAAGGAGAAGAAGTTCATCTCAGAATATATTATAAAGAGAGTCTCATGATAATTCGGAGTTCTTGCTGTTCTTCTTTTCTAACTTGATACTGTGATTTACTTCTGAATCTTATAAGAGAGATAGATTTGTAGCATTATTATCTTATCAGAAGACATCTAGATATTCATGATATTATTAAGAGAGTTTCATACAAGAATCTGTTATTGTAATATGAGATAACTTTTTTAGAGTCTTTTTGATATTAGTCAGAGTGATGAAATAGATTGATACATGATTCTGCTATTAGTGATTCTTTCAGTGACTTCTTTTTCTGAGCATTTCATAGGCATTGACAGAGATCTGTGTCAGATTCATAGTCTTGTGAATATCATTCTCATGAACTCTATCATTGTTAGAGAATATTAAACTCCTGTTTTAAGCATTTAATAAGATATCTTATTCAGATAGTCAGGCAAGTTCTAACATAAGATTATAATCAAGATTATCAACTTCATATGCATAGACATCTTCATGCTGATATTCTCTGATATCTATGTTTAGTTTCATCATGTAATAGATGCAAATATCTTTTAAATCATTGAATTCTGCAAGAAGTCAGGATTTTGATAAAAGAATATACTAAACATTATAATGTCTCACAACTGAAGATTTAATCATTGCATAGTGATATAGACTGCTGTCTATCATGACTTTCATATTATATATATTATTAATCATAGTAGATACAAGAATCACATTCATTGTCATTTTCTCTTCAAATTATTATCATTCAATCTCTTCAAGCTTCTGTTTATGAATTTGAATAGAAGCTAATCTTTTCTCTGTTTCACTGAGATATTCTTATAGTTATCTTTCAAATCTTTCTTCACTGTAATGTGATTGATGTGAACAGACACTGATTCATTCTTTAAATAAGAAGACACTGATCTTTCTCTTGATTGAGAAGATATATAGATTAATTAATAGTTGAACATGATGTATTCTGATCAGTTACAGTTAATATATACTTTACATTGACATCAATCAGTGACTTCTTCAGAAGTGATCTCAGAAACTCAGAAGTCTATTTGAACAGTGAAAACTCTTGCTTATGCATAGACATTTGAATCTATTCAGTTTATAACATCTTCATCAATGCTGTTACTCCTCTTCAGTGCAGATGTATAAGTGACTGAAGTGTAATATCTTCTGTCACTGTTCTGTATACTTTTGTGCTTGATAAGACAGTCATTCAATGTTCAGAGCTGTGTGTAGAAGTCTTCATAAGTTAAGTCTTTATTTACACTTATAAGAATCTGTAAGAGTTTGAAAGTTAATGTCTTCTTAAGCATGTTAATCTTTATTCAATTCTCTCAAGATTGATCATCTGCTTCTAAGATCTTGATATTGAAGTCAGAGATAAATGTTATAAGAGAAATGTTTCTCTGTCAGATACTCTGTAATCAATCTAATATCTTCTGTTACATAGCAGTGTCTTGAAACAGAATATTAAGATATTTCATGATATTATCAGATGTTTATAATGCTGATTCACATGCTTTCATTCATGAATGAAACTTCTATTTCACACAATTCTTCAATTATTCATTGATATATCAATCTTGATTGATTAGTAAACTGATAGCATCTTCATCTATACTCAGTTTTATGAGCATTTTCATTTTTATGATGAGTAGAGAGTGAGATCAGAAGTATTGAAATATGTGAAAGCATCTAAGTGTTCTTTCAGTGCTTTTGTATTCAATTCTGTAGATATTGAAATTGCATGGATTTCTTGTTGTGATAATTGTTAAATCTCTTCATATTGATGTTATTGAGTTGCATGCATATCAACTATTTATTGTTGTTATAGTTTCAACATTGCTCAGAGTCACTGTGATACTGTGTCTATACTTGTGTTGAGAGGTTCTCTCATATTATCATTAAACATGATTATATTGTTTATCAGATATGTGATATCTGTGAAATCTGAAGAAGTGTAATTATATTCTTATACATCTGAGTGTCAGAACTCTCAGGTCTTTCACTGATATTCTTTTTGTAAGATCTTATTATGAGGTTAGAGTGACTGACAAGCAAGCTTCTATCTGAGAACTCAGTGTTCACTTAACTGTTTCTCTTTCTTACACATTGTTATGTGTTCAGATATCTCTCAATGAATAATTATTTCTAATGAGAAGATGATGTGTGAATAATCATTTTCTAATAAGAAGATGATAAATGTTTTTCTAGTGTAAGAGGTCTACACTGAATAGATTGGTATACTATATAGATCTTATATAACAAAGAGAAAAACATTAGAGAAGAAAAGGAAAGAGAAAGTGTGAGAATTGATGATTGAAGTGGATATTTATACACGTATGTGGTGGCCGAGGATCGGCAATCGAGAATGGCCGAGAATCAGAGTGTACGCGCTCGTGGCGGCCGAGGATCGGCGATTGAGAATGGCTGAGAATCGGAGCGTACATGTTCGAGAATGAAGCGGTTGAAATCTGTGAAGTGTAACAGAATAGTCTATATGATTGATCAGGCGCAGCCCGTCACATAATAGTATTAAAAGCTTAATTATCTCAACTCTGCAGATATTACTAAATTAATAGCAGATTTATAACTGAGAATAAGAATTAAGAGTGACAGAGTTTTACTATTCTGTAAGATCTGTGTACAGGTAAAAATAATATGTTGAATATTTATATCAATGATAAGAACTGTTAAACCTGTAATAAGATTCTTTATAAATCTTGTAGATAATAACTGTATACTATATAATGAAATCAATCTCTCTACTTATGAGAAAGCTAATTATTGAATGAGTATTATAGATAATGTTATATACTACAGATAAATTATTCTTATAATATTAAAGAGTGAGATCACTGTGTATTTAATAATCTTTATTAACAGAATTGAGATTACTATTCAATGTCAAATTGAGACTTTACACTCAAATGACAGAGATGAATTTAAAAGTAATGAATTAAAGAACTACTATCAGTGAAAAGAAATTATATATAAGATCACTATATCTGATATATCACAGTTTAACAGCTCTGCAGAACATGCTAATTATATTGTAGATAAAAAGACAAGAAGCTTACTATTTAACAGCAGACTTATAAGAGAACTTTGAGATGAAGTTATTTAAGCTATAATTATAATAATTAACATATTCTTAATATCAATGAAGATTTACAGATATCAGAGAGAGATCTCATTATTCTCTTTTAAAGCTTAAATAAATGTTTAACCTTCTGCTCATTGAATACATAGATGAGAATGTAAGATATATAAGAAGAATCTGAAAATTATTAATAAGCTCGTAAATAGAACTGACAGTAAGAAATGATAATTAGTTAAATATTAAGAACTGTATCAATATCACATCTGAGACTCTGCAACTCAAAAGCTTGAGATTGTAAGAGATATTATTTTTAATAAAGAATTGATAACAGAAGAAGCACTGATAAATACTATTAAAGAAGTAGTTAAACTGTCAGAGAAATTGAATATTCTTGATACTATAAAGAAATGACAATACTGTCTTTTAAAAAGACTTATAAAGAATAAATCTGATGTTTTAAAGATGCTTACTGATAATAATATGAACAGTGTACTGAAATTAACATATCTACTAGATAATAAGACAGAACTTGTTAATAATAATATAAATAACTCTGTGAATAATGAAGATTCTATACTCAGTATTCTTAATAACTATCTGATCACACTAACAGAGATTAAAAGAAGTTATAACTAAGAACATTAGCATCAGATAATGAAGAAGAAAGTGAAAACTTTTAAATAGAAGAAGATATATATTATTATTAAAAAGACTTTAAAAATGAATATTCTTACAGTGTGATTCAAAGGTTGCTTGAGCCAGCGTACGATTACAGGCGTACGCCGGCTTCTTATATACAGTACACTAAATTAATTGGTGGCTGCTATGACCTCTTTACATTCATAAGTAAGTTCAGAAGTGACTGTGTTATTATCTGATGATTGTATATTCTTCTGAATCACATTCTCTCTTACTAGATTCAGTCACACTCATATAATCATGATATACACTCTAGCTTCATGCGGATTAGTATGTCACTAGTGTTCATAATTATGTAGTCTATCTCTGATTCAGCTAGTATTCTGTATACACTCTCATAAAGACACTTTTACTATATTACATTACTTATTCACTCACTTTTCTCATTCTTTAATCATTTTCTTCATTATTATTATCATTGAATGCTATTATCTTCTTCAAGATTTCTGTCTCTTCTTCTGTTTAATATCTTCTATCTGTTTATCTATTACATTGTATATGTTTCTGACAATGACTCTTCATTTTCATAATAAGTATTATTGTAGTGCTTATATCAGACAGTTTATTAGCAGTAAGTATAACATGTTATAAAATATGATCAGAACTTGTTTATCTTCTAACAATTATCAGAATGTACTATAATGAATGATATATCTTCTTTATCTTCTTATATGTCTCCGACTCTCTTTTCTTCAGTGAGTATCTGATCATGTTTTCTAATTATATTTTCTGATTATTTTGCATGGCTGCAGATACTAATATATTTATTTTAATTTATATAGAATCTTTATATATTGACAGATTTATATCTGTCAATAATTGTAATCTTAATATTAAATCATTGATTAAGAACTTGAGAAATGTGATAATAAAGAAATTACTTATATCATATATAACTGAGTCTTCTATGTCTTTTCTTTCTCTACTCTCTCTGTTTCTTTCTCTGTTACTCTCTTTCAATCTTCTACATCTGTCTTTATGTCTGATTCTCCTGCTTCTGCTATCTTTGTTTCTGTAACTCTTACTTCTACTACTTCTACTCTCTCTGCTTCTGCTGTCTCTGCTTTCATTATCAGCTCTTTCTGTTTCAAGAAGATGTTGTATAGACTTAATGAATTATATTTCTCAGTATATATACTCTCACTTAGACTGGCCGCCAGAACCATGAATTTCACGTTTGGTCTCATTTGGTCTGGTCTCATACATTTCTTGGCGTGAATCCCGCTGGGACTGGCTATCAAAAAAACATGCAAAGTGACTATATATCAGATCTTAAAATGGAACCATGACTTGAAAAAAATGAGAAAGTGGTCCCATTTGGTCTCATTTAGTCCCATTCTTGGCATAAAGTTACTATTTTTAGACATTTTAAGGTTTTTTTTAGACTATTTTTAATTTTTTAAAAAGTAATGCTTTTTGGTAACACTCAAATGAGATTTAAAGTCATTTAAAGCAATAAAAATAATTTAAATTGAGAAGTAGAAATCATGGTCTCATTTGGAAAATGTGACAAGAGTAGACAGTAAGTCTCACTGAGACAGTATGAGACTACTATCTAATGTTAAAACCGTGTAATGGGATCAGTCAAATTGGTAATAGAACTATCAAAAAATCTGGTCCTGGTCCCAGACACGGTCACACGGTCAGTCTACTCTCACTCTTCTTACTGATCTCTAAAATAATTTATTGTATAAAAACTGTGTATAATATAACTATCTAAAGCTCAGTTATAAACACTGATTATTACATTTATTTTAAATATTTGTGATGAAGTAATTATTTATTTATATCAGAGAATCACTCTCTCTCTTAACAGTGTTAAGATTATAAGTCTTTTTCTTTTTCATCTTTTCTTTCTAATACTGATTTTTCTGTTCTTAGAGAAAATCTTTATCAGTTTTATTATACATGAAGTTGTGATGTTCACAGATATCAAGAAACATTTTACAACTGTAAAGTTCAATATTACAGATATATTCACTCTGATGAATTTCTTTGAGATAATAGATCTGTATCAGTCTATTCTCTGATATCTGTTATCTGACTTTGTAATACAGGTAAAAGATATCTGTGTTTTTGAGAACAGAAATATAAATGTCATACTCTTTTACACCTGTAGATATGAGGCTTGTACACCTTGTCTGAGATATTATTATGAGAATGAGCTGTTTACATACTGCATTCTGCTTTCTGCATTTCTCTGTGTCTCTCTCTCTCTTTCTGAGAAGTCTTGTGCATGTTGTAATTACATGTATAACTCTAAGACTAGTGAGTGTTTGTTCAGTAACTGTTCTCATCTCTGATTTTACAGTTTTTTATACACTAATAATGATTCTTAGTTGCTTCAGCATCAGAGATCATTCTTATTGAAGATGATTATATCACTGAGACTACTCTCTTCTGTTCTTATACTTCTTCTGTCACTTTCTCTCTCTTCTCTGCAGAGAAGGTTGTGTACACACTGAGTTATAAGTATTCAGCTCTGAGTGACTTTCACTGTTATTTATTCAGTTCTACTCTCTCTTCTTCTTCTGTTTCTTCTGTCTTCACTCTCTCTATCTTGACTTCTGATTCTGCAGATTCTGCACTCTTCTTCAATTTTTCTACACACATGTGTACATATTTCTATATTGATATTCTAGTAAATCTTGTGATAAATGACATTAATATCATACACAGAGTGATAGAGAAATCAGAGACATGTGTAATATTATTATAAGAGCAGCTTACAGCTCTTCAATCTCTTACAGATCTCAAGTTTTAAGATTTCCTTTATTTTTAATGTTTTTCAGATGATGTGATGTTGAAAATAGATTAAATATATAATGTATGAAAATGAATGAGATGTGTATAATAATAGTTATCTTTTACAGCTGACTTTTATAATTGATGATTAATTCATTATTTCTTCTCTTTTCTTACACTTTTTCTTTGTCTGCTAGTCACTACTCTTATATGACCTCTATATAATACAGTGTTCAGTGACTAGGTTCAGCAGCTTTCATCTCTTGTGATTCTGTCTTATGTATTATACTGTCTCTCTTCACTTACTCAGATTACTACAGTGAACAGCTTATTGAAACTAATCTCATTTAATCTCTGAGCATTCTCAGAAATTAAGATAGCTTAATCTCATGTATCTGTGAATATTTCAGATGCTTCATTCTCTGTTATCTTCATAATTAAACTGCTGTAAACAGTTAAATTTAACTCTGAATTTCTTTTTCTTCTGTGATCTGACTCATGTACAAGTCTGCTGCTTTGAGACTGCTCTTTACTGTGTTATATCTACTATCTGTGATGTGTTATTATACAACTGACTACAGTCTCATTACTTATTGAAGTGTGATATTTATCTGATTTCTTCATTTCTTCTCATTCTTTTCTTATAATTGTGAAAAGATTGAAATAAGTGAGATTATCTGATTTCTAAGTATCTATGATTTCTCTTACTTTATGAGACTTTTTAATTATAAGTCTCTTCTTTTTCAATGCTGATAATAGTGCTGTGAATAATTATAATTCACTCAGATCTTGCATCTTTATCTTCATAAGATGTGAGTTATTTATTAAGTTGTGTAAGATCTGTCTCTCTGATTCTTTCAATGTGTATGTTCTTAGAGAATGTGATTTGAGTACTTTATATGACTTAAACCATCTAGATTGAAACTTCTCAGAACTCTCATTGTATATAAAAACTTATATTCTTATCTTAAGACTTGATTTTTTAACTAGTAAGTCTTGTATTCTTTTTGATTGAATTACTCAGTTCAGAAGTAACTCATTAGCTTTTATATATATATAGCTGATCTCTTTCAATCTTACTTCTGTATCTATAACTGCTGTGTTCATAACTATTGTATTTATAACTGTTATTCTCTCTCTCATCTTTTCTGAAGCATTCTCTGAGATGCATAAATGCAATTCATATAATAGATAGAATAATGAACACTTGAAGACTGTATGCTGCTGAATCTGTGTGGCTAATAGCATCTGACTGAGATATTCATTTCATAATCTTATAGGCTTACTCACTAGATATTTCATCAGTATATTACTCAGGATTTCATTCAAGTATTTTATCTTTCTATTTATTCATGAGTGATATAATGTTGTTTTACAATATCTTATCTATAACTGGCTTATGAAATGCCTCACTACTTCTTCTATAAGATTTGCATCATTATCAGTTAGAATCTTATACAGCATTTCATAGTTAACATAGATCTCATTATATAGAAACTTTATTATCATCTTCTCTATTATCTCTGAAACTGCTTTCACAACTGATCAGTCAGTAGCATAGTTAATAGCAGTGATTATTCAATAATTTTCATTTAGTATTCACAGTAGTATGTCTATGAGATTCATCTCTTATCATTTAAACAGTTGTATTGTATATTTCATCTGATATTACACTTTCTCACATTCTAACTCTTTCTTAGATTCTTTTACAACCTGGTAATTCAGGCACTTGTAAGTATACATCTGAATGTCCTCAGCTATGCTTGGTCAGTATACTCTTGATTTGAGTACACTCATAAGTTCAGAGCTTTCTAAGTGACTGAATTTCTTGTGCATATAAGTCATCAAGTTATGTTTAAATAAATGTTCTAGATAGAAAGCTTCTATGTATTCTAAATTATAATAAAGTATAACATCATTTTTCAATGTTCTCAGCTTGAAGTTCAGAAGCATCTCTTCTACTACTTTTACAAGATACTTATTATCTGACATCTTATTATTCTTCAAGTGAGAGATCATTGCATTCACTTATTCTGATTTCTTGCATTCTCTTAGTATGTTTAATATGAACTTCTCTTATGCCTGATTCACAGAACTCTTACTCATGAAATCAGGTCTGTGACTGATTGCATCAGATACTACAGCATTCAATTTCTTTCAGTATTTAATATAAAGATTGTATACTTGAAACTCTGAGATTCAGCATGCTAAGTATTTGAAAGATTTTATTATGAATTGTAGATAGATAAGACTTTTATAATCTGTAATTACTGTTGTCATATGTTTGTTATTAATATATCTATTTCATAACATCAGTATATGCTTAATTATCAGCAATTTCTTTTCATACACTGAGTAATTGAGCTCAGTGTCTGATAGTTTTCTATCATCATACATTATCAGATGCAGCTTGCTGTTCTTACTCATCTGTAGAAGAGTATCTTTAATAGCTCATTTAAATGTATTTGTCTTGATGTAGAAAGGTTTATTGCAATCTGATTAAATAAGTACTGAGAATGTTATTATATATTTTCTCAGTGTGAGAAAAGTCTCTTTACACACAGTATTTCAGATAATTAACTGAAACTTCTTCTTTCACAGATTAGTATTTATTTCTCTTAAGAGATCTGAGAGTGATGCAGCTATTCATGTGAAATTCTTGATAAATCTGTGATAATATGAGATTAACTCAAGAAACTATTGTACATAATATATGTTTCTCAGTTATAGTTAATTCACTATGACATTCAATTTCTTCTGAATAAGATATATACAGTCATCACTCACTATGTATTCTATGAACTTTAACTCTTTCATTTCAAACACATACTTTGTTAATTTAACATAGAGCTTATACTCTGTCAGAGTTGTAAGCATTTTATCAAGATACTTTAGATGTTTATTGTATAAGTTTGAGAAGACTAGAATGTTATTCAGATATATAAGATATGAGGTTTCACTCTGTTTATAAAGAATTGTATTCATTATCATTTGAAAGATGACAGACATATTTATCAGACTGAATAATATTACTAGAAATTTAAACTTCTCTCATTATATGTTAAATATAATTTATGATATTGATAGTTTATCTATACAGATCTGCTAATATTCTGAGAGAAGATTGATCTTCAATAGATATCAGATGTTTTCAACTGTATTTAACTATTATTGAATTCACAGTAATAAGTATCTGTTCTTGATTATAAGCTTATTAAGTGCTTGATAATTAATACATATTCACTACTTCTCATCTGCCTTTTTTATAAATAGAACTGAGAAGTCTCACACACTTGATAAGAGTTATATAAGACTATGTTCTAGAAGGTCTGTGATCTGATACATCTATTCTTCAAGATATGTTTGTGACAGAGAGTATGCATTTTAATTGACTGATTTCATATCTCTTATATTAATCTCATGTATGAATTCTTGTTTCAGCAGTAATTCTGATAAAAGATCTATTCAGAAACTCTTTTCATACTTCTTCAGAAGTTTCTTCATACACTTATTCTTCTGTATATTCTGTATCTTGATTTTCTTCACTTTTAGATTCTGTATTACATACAGAATACTTTCAGATAAGATCTTATAAATTATTCTCTTTACTTATTAATATATAAGTAGATTTAATTCTTCTATATCAGAGATGTGAAATGTTCTTCTTATATCAGTTAATAGAATTGTATGAACTGTTTTCTTCTTATCAGTTAACTATATATAGCATGTACATTATTGAATCTGCAGATTAAATCTTTGAAATTAATTAAGTCTGAGAATAAGATTGTATTTCATGTTCTGCAGCTCTCATACTCAGATATAGCAAGATTATTCTCTGAAGTGTAAGAAAACTCTTACTCTTGCAGATAATATTAAATATTAGTTATTAGATAATCTTATATATCAGAGATTCTTTACTCAGTGAATCTCTTTTAGTCTTTAAATTATATAATTACTAATATATTATATAGAAGCTTCTGTATTCATTAACACTTTTACAGCTATCTCTCAATTCTTACTCAAGTGCTCTTTATACATTAACATTTCAGGTCTTAAAATATTAAGATTAGTATCTACTTCTTCATTCTCACTTACATCTTATTTAGAAGCCTGCTTTCTCTTAATATTCACAGAATTCAGAGAGTCATCTAATAAAGATATCTCTTTCACTTTGAAGACTTTTTATAGAATATCAGTGAGTGTCTCTGAGCTCACTAATTCTACTAGTTTTTTAACTCTCTTACTTCTCTTGACTGTATATACTATATACAATTCTTTACATCATGATTTTGATATCTGTAGTTAAAGCAAGCTTGATACTTATAATATCAAGGTTTTCGCTCAGAGAATCTCTTTTTTAAGAGATTCAGTACTTTAGTAATAGTATTTAAATCTAGATTTATTGTGTCTGAATATATAGCTTGTATTATAGAAGTCTGATTATCTGTTCTTCACTGAGATATACTTAATTACAGTATTTTCTATTATAATTGACTCACTTATTTTCATATAATAAGAATGTTATATACTTCTTTTATCATATCTGATTATAAGATTAAGCATTTTCATTTCACTCTTAACTCAGATATAAGATCATGAATGAAGATCTGTAAACAGAATAATATTGAAAACTCTTTATTTAATACAAGATAGTATAAACTGAAGTGTATGAAGTATAATATAAGATTATTCACTTATCTACACTCAGTGAAGTATTTATAACACTTATTTTATATATTCACTTTCTCAAAGTTATACAAGATTTATTTGAAAAACTTATTTCATATTTATAAGAATGAATATTACTCTGAGTCTGTGAGATTTATCTTTTTATCAGTTATTTATAATAACTTCACTTTTCTATATAGAAACATAGCAGATCTTAAGACTTGTTAAAATTCTGTTAACTATCTGTCTGTAAGTTTGTGTTTAATTCAATAATATAATTATATCTGACTTAGTCAGCTAATTACAGCATTATTTTTTCAGTTATTATTAAAGCTTAATAACTTCAGCATATCTCTCAGCTTAATATATTTCATACTTGAATTCTTATTCTGTATAGTGATCTCAGATAATGTATATACTTCTGAAGAGATTGTGAATAATTGTGATAAGATGTTCAGATTCAGTGTAATCATCTATTTGTATAAATATTTAATTTTCTACTGTAGATCTATAACCTGATTTTCTCTATTCTTATTAATAATGATAATTGTATCAGTAAAGCTCTTTATAGTGAATACTTAATCTGCAGTGAATATTAATTATTACTTCACTTCTATCTCAGTCTGTCACTGTATATACAAGGCCTCAATCTCATTTAAAATTCTTGTATATATATGAAGTTGTAAGAGATCTACGCCGAATAGATCAGTATAATATTGATAGGTCTTATATAACAAAGTAAAAAACATTAGAGAAGAAAAGAAAGAGAAAGTGTGAGAATTGACAATTGAAGTGAATATTTATATGTGTATGTGATGATGTACACAGTGAAGCTTCAAGGTGGAAGAATATACACATGTTCATAGCAGCTGAGGATCAGCAATTGAAATATACACATTTGTAGCAGCTGAGAATTGGCAATCAGAAATGAGATAATAGGAATCTATGAAGTGTATGAAATAGTCTATATAATTGATCAGGCACAGCTCATCACATTAGCTTCTTCTTTCCAGAAGCAGTTCTCATTGGTCAAGAGCTGCTGTTTCAGATAACACAGAACTCAGAGTTCAGATTGATTGATTATAGCTGACTTATTTCACAAGATATTATTAACTACAGCTGTGTGATCTCTGATCAAGAATATCTTCAATCTCTTACTCAAGCTTATTATCTTCTTCTATGATCTCTGGTGGCTGTCAGTTAAAAGTTAGTTGAGAAGAAAACAGATCAGTGACAGTGCAGCAGAGCAAGCTTGTATAAAAGATATTATAAATCTCTGATAATATGTCAAGACAGTAGTTATGACTATCTAAAACTTCTATCACTTTATACTTGATATGATGATAGTTCAGTGTATGAGATGAATGTGTGATCTGTATATTCTTAAGATTCAATCATACTAAGTCTTCTATCTTATACTGCTCAGTGAAATCTCAGTGAATATTGATTTGATTCTCTTGATCTTGTTTTACAGCTGTTATAAAGGCTTCTGCTCAGTTACAGACATCTCAGAGCTTTGTTACTATATTATCAGTGATCTGAATCAGACTGCAGAGGTTCAGTGTGAACTGTGTAATCTCTAGAAAATTCAACACTTTCATGTGATAATCATGTGTAAGAAAGAACAGACTTATATCTATTGAGACAGCATCTCAGTCATTGATAGTGATCTCTGTATATAGAAGAAGATTATATCAATCATCTTATAAGTAATTACAGAACTTACAGAGATAGTTCTTTACTATATGAATTATCTATTCTGATACATTATTAATCTCAGAGTGATAGACAGTTAACAGACAGTGTATAATCTTGAGAACTTAACAGATTCTTGTTCAGAGAGCACTTATGAATTAGCAGTTTTAATTCAATACTATTGATCTCAGCAACTCATACATCTGATAGAATGAACTCTGTAAGAAGACTTCAGTAACTTGTTTAGTATTCATCTTATTACAAGATTTCAATATTACATCTTTGCTCAGTTAATTCACAATGATCAGAATGTTTCTACAATTCTTGCTCTTAGATAGATTGACAGTGAAATTAATTACTACATCTTGTCAAATTCTATCAGAGATATTGAGTAATTTCAATAGATCTTTTCTACAGTTCTTTCATAAGATAATAGAAGAACAGTGATTACAGTTTCAGATGAAGCATCTGATACTGTTTAATATCTCAGATCTGTAGAACTTTCAGAAGATTATTCTATACAGTTATTCACAGCCTGAATGATCAGTCATATAATAAATCATGCATCTCTTGCATTATTCAAGTGCATAAGAATTTGAAGTGAAGGACTCAGTGTCATTCACAGAATCATAGAGTGTTATTATCATCAATTGAATATTCTGAGATATCAGTTCTTATATGTATTTCTGAAGGAAATCAGAGTGCTTCTTGATATACTGCTTTAATAAGAGTCTGAAGAAGTTCATTCATCTGAGCTGCTGTATATCACAGTTTATTCAGTGTAGAGAAAGTGAAGATATCAATGACAGTTCTAACTGAAGAAGCATGTATAGTGTCATGAACTGTTTCATCTTGATCAACTAGTATCTTCAGATTCAAGAGCCAGTGCTCTTGATTCATTCAACAAGTATCTGTTACATCAAATAATATATCTTACTCTTGTCATGAGAGGGCATCTGTCATTGAGTTCTGACTATCAGAATGATAGTGTATTGTAAAATAAAAGCAGCTTAAGAACTCAGATTATTATATCTGTTATTCAGTGAGTTTACAGATAGTCATGAAGTATTTGAGATTCTTATAATCTGTGACTATCTCAAATTCAGAGATACTTCAGAGTTCAGAGTTTCATTCTTCTAAACAGTGTATAATTGCAAGGAGTTTCTTATCATAGATCTCATAATTGTATTCAGTGAGACTTAGTTTCTTAGACATGAAGATACATGATTATAGAACATCTTCATTATCATATTACAATATCACTTCTTCTGTTATATAGTCAGAGAAATCAGCTTCAATAACTATCTCATAATCAGAATCAAATGTTATTAGCAGAGAGGTATTAATGAACATCTTCTTCATCTGTGTAAATACAGCTTTGATGTCTATTAATCATTGAAATACTGAGTCTTTCTTAGTAAGATCTGTAAGTGATCTTGTAATATCTGAGAAGTTTTATATAAATCACTGATAGAAGTTAGTAAATTCAATGAAGCTTCATATACTCTTCACAGTATACAGAGCTTCTCATTCAAGAATGACAGAGACTTTCTCAGAATTCATTCAAATTCTCTTATCAGCTTCTACAATAAAACTCAGATACTTGATACTCTTGACTTCAAAATCACACTTATCAATATCTATCAGTAGTTCTGCTTCTCATAGCTGTTGTAATATCTTTCACACATACTCTTGATATTCTTTTCTGAATTCATCAGTGAAGATGAGAATGTTATCTAGATAAGTAGATACACACTCATCAAGGAAATCTTAAAACACTCAGTTGATATACTTCTGAAATGTACTGAGAGCATTAGTCAGTTCAAAGAGTGTGACTATTCATTTAAAGAGATTATAATGTGTTTAGAATGCTGTAAGTCAATTATCTTCTTCAGTGATATATATCTTATGAAACACAGTGATGATATCTAGTTTTATAAATCATTGAGCTTGTCTGATTCATGCTAGGGTTTCATTGATAAGAGATAAGAGATATTGATCTTTCTTTGTCAATCTGTTCAGATCTCAGTAGTTCCCACATAATCGAGTTCTTTACCTGATTTCTTACAAAGAGAATAGAGGCTGTGG
>NW_003101672.1:46615-58068 GCF_000003855.2 Blastomyces gilchristii SLH14081
TCAGTGATATTTAATGATGACATCTTTTTTGAAGTATTTCTATATGTTGTTGACAGAGATCTGTGTCAGATTCATGATCTTGTGAATGTCATCTTCATGAACTCTATTATTATTAGAGAAAATCAAGCTTCTGTTTCAAGCATTCAACAAGATATCTTATTCAGATAGTCAGGCAAGTTCTAACATAAGATTGTAATCAAGATTATCAACTTTGTATATATAGATATCTTCATATTGATGTTCTTTCACATCTATGATCAGCTTCATTATATAACAGATACAAACATCTTTCAGATTATTAAATTCTGCAAGAAGTCAGAGTTTAGATAAAGAGATACACTGAAGATTATAATATCTTACAACTGAAGATTTTATCATTGCATAGTAGTATAGATCACTGTCTATCATAGCCTTTATATTATACATGTTATTAATCACAGTAGATACAAGAATCACATTCATTATTATTTTCTCTTCAAATCATTGTTGTCTGACCTTTTCAAGCTCCTGTTTATGAATTTAAACAGGAGCTAATCTTTTCTCTGTTTCACTGAGACATTCTTATAATTATTCTCTGAATCTTTCTCTAATGTAATGTGATTGACATGAACAGACACTGATCTTTCTCTCAAGTGTGAAGACACATATATCAATCAGCAGTTGAAAGTAATGTGTTCTGATCAGTTACAGTTGATGCACACTTTACATTAACATCAATCAGTGACTTCTTTGAAAGTGATCTCAGAGACTCAGAAGTCTGTTCAGACAGCAGAGACTCTTGCTTATACATAGATATTCAAGTCTACTCAATTCATGACATCTGCATCATTATTATTTCTCAGTGTGAGTGTATGAGTTACTGAGATATAACATCTTCTGTCACTGTTCTGTATATTCTTGAGCTTGACAAGACAGTCATTCATTGTCTGAAGCTGTGTGCAGAAGTCTTTATAAGTCTGGTCTTTATCTACACTTACAAGAGCCTGTAAGAGTTTGAAAGTTAATGTCTTCTTGAGCATGCTAATCTTCATTCAATTCTCTCAAGATTGATCATCTGCTTCTAGAATCTTGATATTGAAGTCAGAGATGAATGTTATAAGAGAAGTGTTTCTCTGTTAAATACTCTGTAATCAATCTAATGCTTTCTGTTGCATGGCAGTGTCTCAGAACAGAATATCAAGATATTTCATGATATTGTCAGACATTTGCAACACTGATTCACATGCTTTTATTCATGAATGAAACTTCTGTTTTGTGTAATCTTTCAATCATTCATTGATATATCAATCTTGATTGATTAATAAACTGATGACATCTTCATCTACACTCAGTTTTACAAGCATTTCCATCCTTCATAATGAGTAGAGAGTGAGATTGAAAGC
Source organism: Blastomyces gilchristii SLH14081 (assembly GCF_000003855.2). Taxonomy (NCBI): domain Eukaryota; kingdom Fungi; phylum Ascomycota; class Eurotiomycetes; order Onygenales; family Ajellomycetaceae; genus Blastomyces; species Blastomyces gilchristii. The sequence goes on from NW_003101672.1 coordinate 47,998, forward strand.
ATCAAAATATGCAGGAGCATCTAAGTGTTCTTTCAGTGCTTTTGTATTCAGTTCTGTAGATGTTGAAATCACATGAGTTAGTTGTTGAATCTCTTCATATTAAAGTTGTTGAGTCATGTGTATGTCTGCTATCTGTTACTGTTGTAATTTCAACATTGCTCAGAGCCACTGTAACATTGTGTCTATACTTGTATTCAAGAGTTTCATATTCTCATTAGACATGGTTATATTGATCATCGGATGTGTAATCATATTCTCATATATCTGAGTGTCAGAACTCTAGGTCTTTTACTACATTCTTTTATAAGATCTTATTCTCTTCATAAGATCTTGTGCAGGGTCAGAGTACTGATGAGCAAGCTCTATCTGAGAACTATCTGAGAACCTTGATGTTCACTTAACTGTTTGACTGTTCTCTATTTCCTATGTGTCATTATATGTTCAAATATCTCTCAATGAATAATTGTTTCTGATGAGAAGATAATGTGTGAATAATTATTTTCTAATAAGAAGACAATGAACATTTTTATAGTGTAAGAGAGCTCGACACTGAAATAGATTGGTATGATATCGATAGGTCTTTATATAACACAAGATAAAATTTTTAGAGAAGAAAAGAAAGAGAAAGTGTGAGAATCAGTCATTGAGATTGATATTTATCCATGTATGTGATGGTGTACACTGTGAGCTTCGGGGCCGAAAGAATTATACATGCGTTCGTAGCAGCCGAGATCGGTGATTGAGAATGGCTGAGAATCGGAGTGTACGCGTTGAGAATGAAGTGGTTGGAATCTGTGGAGTGTAACGGAATAGTCTATATGATGATCGGGCGCAGCCCGTCACATATAAAGACATATAATTGTAGAACATCTTCATTATTATATTACAATATCACTTCTTCTATTACATAGTCAGAGAAATCAGCTTCAATAACTATCTCATAATCAGAATTGAATATTATTAGCAGAGAAGTATTAATGAATATCTTCTTCATCTGTATAAATGCAGCTTCAGTGTCTGCTGATCATTGAAATACTGAGTCTTTCTTAGTAAGTTCTATATGTGATCTCATGATATCTGAGAAGTTTTGTATAAATCACTGATAGAAGTTATTGAATTCAATGAAGCTTTATATATCTTTCACAGTATATGAAGCTTCTCATTCAAGAATAACAGAGATCTTCTCAGAATTTATTCAAATTCTCTTACCAGCTTCTATGATGAAATCTAAGTATTTAGTACTCTTAACTTCAAAATCATACTTATCAATATCAATTAATAGTTCTGCTTCTTATAGTTATTGTAATACTCTTCATATATACTCTTGATATTTCTTTCTGAATTTATCAGTGAAGATGAGAATGTTATCTAGATAAGCAGATATAAATTCATCAAGAAAATCTCAGAGTGCTCAGTTGATATACTTCTGAAATATACTGAGAGCATTGACTAGTTCAAAGAATGTGACTACTCATTCAAAGAGATCATATTATATTCAGAATGTTATAAGTCACTCATCTTCTTCAGTGATGTGAATCTTATGAAATGTAGTGATGACATCTAACTTTGTAAATCATTGAGCTTGTTTAATACAAGCTAGAGTTTCATTGATAAGAGATAAAGAATAACAGTCTTTCTTTATTAATCTATTCAATTCTTGATAATTCACACAGAACTGAAGTTCTCTACCTGAATTCTTTGTAAAGAGAATATAGACTGTGATGAAAGAGTTACTAATACATATGAATTCTTTATTCAACAGATCATTGAGTGTCTTTCAAAGAAGAAGAAGTTCATCTCAGAACATGTTATAAAGAGAGCTTTATAATGATTTGAAATTCTTATCATTCTTTTTCTCTAACTTGATACTGTGATTCACTTCAGAATCTTGTAAGAGAGGTATATTTATAATATTATCTTATCAGAAGACATCTAGATATTCATGATATTATTGAGAGAGTTTTGTACAAGAATCTATTATTGTAACACAGAATAACTTTTCTAGAGTCTTTTTAATATTAGCCAGACTGATGAAATAGATTGTCACATGATCTCACTATCAGTGACTTCTTTTTCAGAGTATTTTATACACATTGACAGCGATCTGTGTCAGGTTTATAATCTTGTGAATGTCATCTTCATAAATTCTATCATTGTTAGGGAATATCAAGCTTCTGTTTCAAGTGTTTAATAAGATGCCTTGTTCAGATAGTCAGATAAGTTCTAATATAAGATTATAATCAAGATTATTAACTTTAAATACATAGGCATCTTCATGTAGATGTTCTCTCACATCTATGATTAACTTCATCATGTAACAGGTACAAATGTCTTTTGAATTATCAAATTCTGCAAGAAGTCAGAGTTTTGATAAAGAGATACACTGAAGATTATAATATCTTATGACTGAATATTTTATCATTGCATAGTAACATAGATCACTGTCTATCATGGTTTTCATATTATACATGTTATTAATCACAGTAGATATAAGAATTGCATTCATTGTCATTTTCTCTTCAAATCATTGTCATCTGATCTCTTCAAGCTTCTGTTTATGAATTTAAATAGAAGCTAATCTTTTCTCTGTTTCACTGAGACATTCTCATACTTATCTTTCAAATCTTTCTTCACTGCAATGTGATTGATGTGAACAGACACTGATTCATTCTTTAAATGAGAAGACACTGATCTTTCTCTTGATTGAGAAGACACATAGATCAATTAATAGTTGAAAGTGATATGTTCTGATCAGTTACAGTTAATACATACTTCTTGTTAATATCAATCAGCAACTTCTTCAGAAGTGATCTCAGGAACTCAGAAGTCTGTTCAAACAGTGAAAACTCTTGCTTGTGTATAGACATTTGAATCTATTCAGTTCATGATATCTGCATCATTGCTGTTACTTCTCTTCAGCATAGATGTATAAGTGACTGAGATATATCATCTTCTATCACTGTTCTGTATACTCTTGAGCTTGATAAGACAGTCATTCAATGTTCAGAGCTGTGTGTAGAAGTCTTCATAAGTCTGATCATCATCTATGCTTATAAGAGTCTGTAAGAGTTCAAAAGTCAATGTCTTCTTGAGCATGCTAATCTTTATTCAATTCTCTCAAGATTGATCATCTGCTTCTAGAATCTTAGTGTTAAAGTCAGAGATAAATGTTGTAAGAGAAGTGTTTCTCTGTCAGATACTCTGTAATCAATCTAATACTTTCTGTTGCATGGCAGTGTCTCAGAACAGAATATCAAGATATCTCATAATATTATCAGACATTCATAACACTGATTCACATGCTTTTATTCATAAATGAAACTTCTATTTTATGTAATTCTTCAATTGTTCATTAATATATCAATCTTGATTGATTAATAAACTGATAGCATCTTTATCTACACTCAGTTTCACAAGTATTTTCATTCTTCATGATGAGTAGAGAGTGAGATCAGAAGTATTAAAATATATAAGAGTATCTAAGTATTCTTTCAGTGCTTTTGTATTCAATTCTGTAGATATTGAAATCACATGACTTAATTATTGAATCTCTTTATATTGAAGTTATTGAGTTATATACATGTCTGCTATCTGTTGCTGTTGTAATTTCAACATTGCTTAAAGCCACTGTGATATTATCTCTATACTCACACTTAAGAGTTCTCTCATATTATCATTAAACATGATTATATTGTTTTGTTAAATGTATAATATCTGTGAAATCTAAAGAAGTGTAATTATATTCTCATATATCTGAGTGTCAGAACTCTTGAGTCTTTCACTAATATTCTCTTATAAGATCTTACTCTCTTTATAAGATCTTATTACAGAGTCAGAGTGACTGATAAGCAAGCTTCTATCTGAGAACTCAGTGTCTGCTTAACTATTTGACTGTTTCTCTATTTCTTACACATTGTTACACATTCAAATATCTCTCAATAAATAATCATTTCTAATGAGGAGATAATGTGTGAATAATTGTTTTTAATAAGAAGACAATGAACATTTTTCTAATATAAGAAGTCTACACTGAATAGATTAGTATAATATTGATAGGTCTTATATAATAAAGTGAAAAACATTAGAGAAGAAAAGAAAGAGAAAGTGCAAGAATCAGTGATTGAAGTGAATATTTATACACATATGTGATGGTGTATGCAGTGGAGCTTCGGGGCGGAAGAATATATGCGCGTTCATAGCGGCCGAGGATCGGTGATCGGAACATACACGTTCGTGGTGGCCGAGGATCGGCGATCGGGAATGGGGCGGTAGAAATCTATGAAGTGTACGGAATAGTCTATATGATTGATCGGGCGCAGCCCACCACAAAATTTTTACTTTCAGTCCGGAGTCTCAGGGGCTTCTCACAGTGCTAAAGAAAACTTTTCTAAGAGATGTGTATATCTTTCAGTTCAGGTAACAGAGAAGAGTGTTATTTATATTAATTATAGAAGATGTTTATTTCAGTGATTTCTTATTAATTGTATAATGTCTATTATTATATTATTATATTATTATATTATTATATAATTATATTGTTATATAATTTCTGATTTCTGTTTTCTGTTATTATTATATAACTCTGATAATAACTACCTCTCTTTTATTCTTCTAAGTAGAGAGTAGTCTTCTTTGAATCTGATTCATCACTTGCATCTTCTTTCTCACACCTTATTTATTTGTATATGTGACATTCATCTGAGTATGAAGTTTTTCTTTAATAAGTAGAGCAGTATTAATTGAATACTCTTTCACTTATCACTTCTTCATACACTATATTTTAAGATGTTTTAGAATCACACTGATATGATAACTATAAATTACTTTATAGATGAAATTATCATGCTTTGAAGAAGTCTACACTTCTCACTAGTTTTTAAATATGCTATCAGATGTGATTCAAAGGTTGCTTGAGTCAGTATATAATTACAGATGTATACTGACTTCTTATATACAGTATACTAAATTAATTGATAGCTGCTATGACTTCTTTACATTTATAAGCAAGTTCAGAAGCGGCCGTGTTATTATCTGACAGTCATACGTTCTTTCAAACCATAACAGATAAATAAGTATACAATTGAAAATTGAATAACAAGAGTGAAATTATTTACTTTAGAGCTTATTAATAGTTAGAGAATTTCTATAATAATAAGATATTTATTATAATAAGTTATATACAGCAGTGATATCTGAATTTACATTATAAAGCTTATTCACTATATTAATAGCAAGAAGTTGAAAAGTCAGATTAATTAACTATTTATCTGTGTTTTTAAATAAGATATTATCTCAGAATAAGATGATATTTATATAACTACTTACAAAGATTAAGTAAAGTTATAATGAATTAATAGAGCTTATATATCAGAGTTTATATAGAATAAAATAGATAGTAAGAACATGATATTTTCTTATAACAGAATACTTGATAAATCTAGAATTTAAGATCTTATCTTATAATAGTGAATTTCTTTATCATTGAATTTACAAGTTATTCTTGACACTATATATTAATGACTGTCAAATCACAGAGTCTGAAGAGAGTGAAATTGAGTGAATTTTAATAAAAATCAGAAAAAGATTTAAGATAAAAGAAGTTAAACAGAATAAATCTTATCTGAAAATAAAGATTAAATACTAAGATGAAAATCTAGTGATTACACAGAGCTGTTATATGAAGAAATATTGAAAGATTTTAAAATAATAAGATTAACTCTGCAGAGATCTCAATAATAACAGATATATAACTGAAATTTTCATCTGATAAGAATAATGAATTGAATGATAACTTTACAGCTATAAGATATTATCAAGAATTGAAATTATTATAGTATTTAATCTTAAGTAGTCAGTCAGATCTGATGTTTACAGTTAACTATCTCTTACATTTTAACTTATATTTATACAAAGTATGTTGAGCAGTGTTGAAGCATGTTCTACATTATATTAAGAAGATAAAAAATCATGATATATTATATAGAAAGAAGATTGTGGCGGGCTGCGCCCGATCAATTATATAGACTATTCCGTTACACTTCACAGATTTCAATCACTTCATTCTCAAATATGTATGCTCTGATTCTCAGCCATTCTTGATCACCGATCCTCAGCTGCTATGAACGCGTGTATATTCTTCCGCCCCGAAGCTCCACCGCGTACATCATCACATATGTGTATAAATATTCATCTTGATCACTGATTCTCACACTTTCTCTTTCTTTTCTTCTCTAATGTTTTTATCTTTGTTAAATAAGACCTATCAATATAATACTGATCTATTTGATGAGAATCTCTTACACTATAAAAACATTCATTGTCTTCTTATTAGAAAATGATTATTCATGCATTGTCTTCTTATTAGAAATGATTACTCATTGAGAGATATCTGAACATGTAACAATGTGTAAGAAATAGAGAAACAGTCAAACAGTTAAATGAATACTGAGTTTCTAGATAGAAGCTTACTCATCAGTTACTCTGACTCTGTAACAAGATCTTATAAAGAGAATAAGATCTTATAAGAGAATATCAGTTAAAGATCTGAGAGTTCTGACACTCAGATATATGAGAATATAATTATACTTTCACAGATATCACACATTTGATGATTGATATAATCATGTCTAACAATAATATGAAACTCTTGAATATAAGCATAGACACAATGCTACAGTGGCTCTGAGCAATGTTAGAATTACAATAATAATAAATAGCTGATATGCATGCAACTCAATAACTTTAGTATGAAGAGATTTAATAATTAACTCATATAATTTCAACATCTACAGAATTGAATATAAAAGCACTAAAAGAATGCTTAGATGCTTCTACATATTTCAATACTTCTGATCTCACTCTCTACTCATCATGAAGAATGGAAATGCTTATGAAACTGAGTGTAGATGAAGATTTCATCAGTTCATTAATCAATCAAGATTGATATATCAATGAATGATTGAAGAATTATATGAAATAGAAGTTTTACTTATGAATAAAAGTATGTGAATCAGTGTTGCAAATATCTGATAATATTATAAAATATCTTGATGTTCTGTTTCAAGACACTGCTATGCAACAGAAAGTATTAGATTGATTACAGAGTATCTGACAGAGAAACACTTCTCTTACAATATTCATCTCTGACTTCAACATCAAGATTCTAGAAGCAGGTGATCAATCTTAAGAGAATTAAATAAAGATTAGCATGCTCAAGAAGACATTGACTTTCAAACTCTTACAGACTCTTGTAAGTGTAGATGAAGACCAGACTTATGAAGACTTCTACACACAGCTTCAGACATTGAATGACTGTCTTATCAAGCTCAAGAGTATACAGAATAGTGGTAGAAGATGTTACATCTCAGACACTTATACATCTGTGCTGAAGAGAAGTAACAGCAATGATGCAGATACTATGAACTGAATAGATTCAAATGTCTATACATAAGCAAGAGTTTTCATCATTTAAACAGGCTTCTGAGTTTCTGAGATCACTTCTGAAGAAGTTACTGATCAATGTCAATGTGAAGTATGTATTAACTGTAATCAATCAGAACATATTGCTTTTAACTACTAATCAATCTATGTGTCATCACACTTGAGAGAAAGATCAGTGTCTGTCCGCATCAACTACATTGCAGTGAAGAAAGATTCAGAAGATAACTATAAGAATGTCTCAGTGAAACAGAGAAAAGATTAGCTTCTGTTCAAATTTGTAAACAGAAGCTTGAAGAGATCAGATAATAATAATTTGAAGAGAAGATAATAATAAATGTGATTCTTATATCTACTGTGATTGATAACATGTATAATATGAAAGCCATGATAGACAGTGATCTATGTTATTATTATTATTATTATTCTTCAATTATAGATGTATGCAGTCAGAGACTATGACATCTACCTGAGAACTTTTAGTTCTCAGGGTTTTTCCTATATCTGTAAAGTTAACTATTATACATTCATCAATTTCAGATATGCAAAATCAGAAAATTTCAGCTCAGAATACAAAAACTGTTTACAAATTGCAGTGTTTTAACATCTTCTGATACTTTGAAATCATTTGACAATATCATGACAAAGGAAAAGAGAAAGAGAACACAGTCTTAAAGATAGACACATTAAATAGATAGATAGAAAGAAATTGAAAGGAAAAGATAAAGTAAAGAGAGACTGTAACAAAACAAATTATTAAAAGATAGTATATAGCTGTTTTAACAGACTATATCTGATTGATTTCCTTCTCTTCATATTCAGATAATTCTGAATTTAGCCATTTTCTTGTAGCTGCTTGAGTTTCTGATAGAAAGTCTATTAAGTATTTAATTCCTGTCTCAGTTGAGAATAAGAATCTCATATTTAATTGATTTAGATCATACTTCTCTTTCAATCTGGCTCTGAGACTATTGTATAATGCACAGTGCATTACAATATGCTCAGGATTCTCATTTGCATTGCAGAATGAGCATTCTATTGAGTCAAATCTATCATCAAATCTTTGTATATAAGATTTGAAATAGCCATGTCCTAGTTTCAGCTGTATTATAGATGAGAATATTTTCTTTTTACATTTAATTGAACAAGATTTTCACTTGGGTTTTGTTTCAAATCTTGAATAATGTATACTCTTCTTTTGTTTCTGCCAGCTTTCATTTCACTTGTCTAAACAAGATTCTTTTATTTTTCTCTTTATAAAAGACCAGGACACAATTTTTTGAATAGATCTGCTTAATTGATCTATGTTACTATGCAATCATAAAATCTTCAGTTGTAAGACATCATAATCTTCAGTGTATCTCTCTATTAAAACCCTGACTTCTTGCAGAATTTGATCATTCAAAGAACATTTGTACTCATTACATGATGAAGCTGACCATAGATGTGAAAGAACATCAACATGAAGATGCCTATGTATATAAAGTTAATAATATTGATTATAATCTTATATTAGAACTTGTCTAGCTATCTGAACAAGACATCTTGTTAAACACTTAAAACAGAAGCTTGATATTTCCTAACAATAATAGAGTTCACAAAGATGACATTCACAAGATCATGAATCTGACACAGATCTCTGTCAATGTGTATAAAATACTCTGAAAAAGAAGTCATTATCAAAATCACTGACAGAGTCACTGATAAGTTTGCTGATAGCAGAATCATATATCAATCTATTTCATCAGTCTGACTAATATCAAAAACGCTCTAGAAAAGTTATTCTGTGTTATAATAACAGATTCTTATATGAAACTCTCTCAATAATATCATGAATATCTAGATGTCTTCTGATAAGATAATATTATAAATACATCTCTCTTACAAGGTTCTGAAGTGAATCATAGTATCAAGTTAGAGCAAAAGAATAATAAGAACTCTGAACTGTTATGAGGCTCTCTTTATAACATGTTCTGAGATGAACTTCTTCTTCTTTGAAAGACACTTAATAATCTGTTGAATAAAGAATTCATACATGTTAGCAACTCTTCTGCTGCAGCCTCTATTCTCTTAGCAAAGAAATCAGATAAAGAACTTTGATTCTGTGTGAACAACTGAGATCTGAACAGATTGACAAAGAAAGATTGATATCTCTTATCTCTTATCAATGAAACTCTAGCACAGATTGAGTGAGCTCAATAATTATAAAACTAGATATTATTACTGTGTTTTATAAGATTCATATTATCAAAGAAGATGAATGACTTACAGCATTCTGAACATGTTATGATCTCTTTGAATGAATAGTCACACTCTTTGAACTGACTAATATTCTCAGTATATTTCAGAAGTATATTAACTAAGTGCTCTGAGATTTTCTTAATAAGTTTATATCTGCTTATTTAGATGATATTCTCATCTTCACTGATGAATTCAGAAAAGAATATCAAGAATATGCGTGATAGATATTATAATGACTATGAGGAGCAGAACTACTGATAGATATTGATAAGTGTGACTTTAATGTCAAGAGTATTAAGTATCTGAGTTTTATTATAGAAGCTGATAAGAGATTTGATGAACTCTGAGATAGTCTCTGTCATTCTTGAATAAGATCTCTGTGTACTGTGAAAG
>NW_003101672.1:58168-83402 GCF_000003855.2 Blastomyces gilchristii SLH14081
CTGAAGCTGCATTTACACAAGATAAAGAAGATGTTTATTAATACCTCTCTACTGATAACATTTAATTCTGATTGTGAGATAGTTATTGAAGCTGATTTCTCTGACTATGTAACAGAAAAAGTGATATTATAATATGATAATAAAGATGTTCTATGATCATATATCTTCATATCTAAGAAACTGAGTCCTGCTGAATGCAATTATGAGATCTATGATAAAAAACTTCTTACAATTATACACTATTTAGAAGAATGAGACTCTGAACTCTGAAGTATCTCTGAATTTGAGATAGTCACAGATTATAAGAATCTCAAATACTTCATAACTATCTGTAAACTTACTTAATGATAGATATAATGATCTGAGTTCTTAAGCTGCTTTCATTTTATAATACACTATTATTCTAGCAGTCAGAACTTGATGACAGATGCTCTCTTATAATAAGAGCAGAATATGTTATCTGATGTAACAGATACTCACTGAATGAACTGAGAGCACTGACTCTTGAATTCAAAGATACTAGTTAATCAAGATAAAACAGCTCACAGCACTATATATACTTCTTTAACTAGAACTGTTACTGATATCTCAAATTCTTCTGAATCTATATTAGATGAGCTATAATATACAGCAGTTTAAACTGATGAACTTCTTCAAGCACTCACTGAAGTAGTATAACAAGAAGCATTCTGATTTCTCTCAGAATTATATGTAAGAGCTGACATCTCAGAATGTTCAATTGATGATAATAACACTCTATAATTTTATAAATGATGCTGAGTCTCTCACTCTGAACTCTTATACACCTGAATAATGCAAGAGATGCATGATTTATATATAACTGATTATTCAGATCATGAATAACTGTATAAAATGATCTTCTGAGAGTTCTATTGACCTGAGATATTTAACAGTATCAGATACTTCATCTGAAACTGCAATCACTGTTCTTTCATTATCTTATAAAAGAACTGTAGAAAAGGTCTACTGAAATCACTTAATATTTCTGATAAAATCTAGTAAGATGTAGTAATTAACTTCACTGTTAATCTATCTGAGAGTAAGAATTATAGAAACATTCTGATCATTGTGCATCAATTGAGTAAAGATATAATATTAAAATCTTGTGATAAGATAAATACTGAACAAGTCACTGAAGCTTTTCTATAGAGTCTGTTCTATCAGATATATGAATTACTGAGATTCATAGTATTGAATCAGAGCTGTCAGTTCATAAGTACTCTCTGAACTAGAATCTGTCAAGTTCTCAAGATTATATACTGTCTGTTAACTATCTATCACTCTAAGACTGATAATACATCAGAATAGATAATTCAGACTGTAAAGAATTATCTTTATAAGTTCTGTAATTACTTATAAGATGATTGACATGATCTTCTTCTATACACAGAGATTGCTATCAACAGTTGAAATGCTGTTTCAACAGATATAAGCTCATTCTTTCTTATATATGAATATTATATGAAAGTGTTGAATCTTCTAGAGACTACATAGTTCATACTGAATCTTCACAGTCTGATTCAGATTACTGATAATATAATAATAAAGCTTCAAGATACTTGTAATTGAGCAGAGACCTTTATAATAACTGTAAAACAAGATCAAGAGAACTGAATCAATGTTTACTAAGACTCTGCAGAATAATATAAGATAGAAGATCTGATATAATTAAATCTTAAGAATATATAAATCACATATTCATCTTATACACTAGATTACTGCTATATTAGGTATAAAATGATAGAAGTTCTAGATAGTTATAACTATTATCTTAACACATTATCAGAAATTCATGATGTATTTTATACAAGCTTGCTCTGCTGTTCTGTTATTAATCTGTTGTCTTCTCAGCTGATTTCTGACTGACAGTTACCAGGTATCATAGAAGAAGATAATGAGCTTGAGTGAGAGATTGAGAATATTCTCAATAAGAGATCTCACAGTCACAGCTGATAATATCTTATGAAATGAGTTAACTATAATCAACTGATCTGAACTCTGAGTTTCATATTATCTGAAACAGTGATTCTTGACTGATAAGAACTGCTTCTGAAAAGAAAGAACTAATGTGACAGACTGTGCCTGATCAATTATATAGACTATTCTGTTACATCTCACAGATTTCAATCACTTCATTCTTGAATACATACACTTCAATTCTCAGTCATTCTCAATTACTGATTCTCAGCTGCTATGAATGTGTATATATTCTTCTACTCTGAAGCTTCATCATGTACATCATCATATACATGTATAAATATTTATCTTGATTGCTGATTCTTGTACTTTCTCTTTCTTTTCTTCTCTAATGTTTTTATCTTTGTTAAATAAGATCTATCAATATAATATCAATCTATTCAGTGTAGGCCTCTTACAAAGATTGATGATAAAGATCTGAGTTCTGTAGTATATTGTAATTCAGACTAAGTAAGAGCAGATTCTTAATATAAATTAACTACTGATTATATTATATTAATTAATAAGTCACTGATCTCATGATAATCACAGAGACAGATATCTATTACTAAATTAATTGCAGAAGCTGAGTATATTATAGCTAGTAAAATAGCTTATAAGATAGTCTGATTGAATAATATGTTATATAACACTGAGTTAATGAATAATGAAAAAGTAAAAATATACTCATATCTATAAGTTAATAATAAGAGAGCAATCAATCTAGCAAAGAAAGAATTCTTAATATAAAGATTATATTATATTAAGATTAGATATTATATTCTCTATAATTTGATTAAAAAAGAGAAAATCATGATGAAACATGTTAACTCTACAGTGAATATAGCTGACAGACTTATCAAGTCACTGATGAAGCCTGCATTTGAAGATTTTATTAAAAGAATTGATTTGAAAAAGATCAGAAAGAAATGATTGAATGATAATAATAATACAGTAAATCAGTGAATTTTGCATGTATTTCTTGATTTTTACAGTTATTACTGTATGAATGCCTTTCCTAATGAGGAAATCAGGGTCTGATTCATGTAATTAATTATTATTGCATTTTTGAAAGATTTGAGGATGGGGGAGGCCCCGGGTGGCGGCTTATTACAGGCCACGGCGTAGCAAGGGGGGGTGTTGGTGATTACTACACCTACCCTAGTCACGTGCCACCCCAACCTATTTAGTGTAACTCGCGTAGATAGATTACACACACACAACACAACAACGTTATCCTCCAAGATGTTTCACTAGCTTACAAAGCTGTTTCCGAACCCGAAATGCCAAGATACGCTATTCTATGTGTATCGTACGCTGCGTTTGCATCGTAGTGCGTAATTGTAGGTGGATGAAACTCTTCCACAAACGAGGCGGTCAAGTTTCCACCTGCACAATGTTTACTTACTGTCTTCGAGAACAACGCTTCAGCCACGGTTCAATCAAGTGGAAGTTACATACTATTAGAAGGACATTAAAGGACACACCTTGGAGGAACGAGTAATTTAGCCAAAACTCGTCACACCCGACAAATTAGACCAGAAGACACAGCCGTTTGGTCTCAGTAGGTGGTGAGTAAATGATCGTTGCAGCGTGATCTTAATAGATGACTTGAGAAAATTAACATTGACTGATCCCACTGTGGACTAGAGCTCTTCAAAGGAAGCGAGGATTTGTTGTTTCCTGTAGGGAAGCAACTCACACTCAGAATCTCTTTCGACTACAGAGTACATTTGAAAACAGTTACACCACCGCAACTATATCCAGGAAACGGGACAGAAATGGCTTGACATCAGTAACTCACGGGATGCTTAAATGACCAAGAAGCTCAGGTCAGTGCTGACAACGTTTCAGAGCAACCTTTAGTTTGGGAGAAGGTGTATAGATTGATGAGATGCGCCGGAACCCCAGAAATCTTGGGCAGTGGTACTGGCAGGATGCTTTGAGGAAGAATCTCTACTGGCTCGAGACAGATCATCTGAAGAGTCTTGTTGAGTCTATTCAGGAAGGACATGATGATGTCCCCAAGGGGATCCGCTAGCAGCTATACAAGGAAGAATAGGTGAAGCTCGAAAACGACAATCAAAGGGCTCTATCCTACCATCTTACTACCTTATGTTCAAAGCCAGCTATGTCGTGCACGGCGAACTGGTTTCCAGCATATTACACTTCAGCTTGCCATTCTGCGTCTTACCCTAATCACAGTGACATACTGCGTAGATAACGCAGCCTGGATTATCAACAACTTCCGACCTGATATCGCTTTTTTCCAAGCTGGCAGTAAGCTGAACTCATCCCCCAATCGCGGCATGGGAGACTCGAACAGGTGTCATGAAAATGAGTCTATCTCTCTATCATCTTTGTTCTCCTCCGGAGCTCGTTCGTCATTTTTATGGTCTTCGTGGTAACCGCGAGGTTTACGCCAGTCTTCCTCGAACCACCTATCGTCCACCTCTTCATCAAAATTCTCAAAGGCCGCCTCGTTTGAAAACTTTGATAAAAACTAGATAACTGTGCCAAGCACATCTCACTATCTCTCATTAGTGCGTGCATCACACTGTAACAGAATTCACACTGTAATAAAATTATTTTAAATATCTCAGTCTTTAAAAATCAATTAATAACTATCACTATATTGATCTATAATATAGAGATTATATATATTCATATTACAAGCAGCAGATTCTAATGTAGATTAAAATATATTAAAACTATTATACTCTTTTTGTCGGATTTCCTCTACGGGCCGACCGCTTCCGCCTGAGCGAGGTGAGGTGTTCGCCGATCGCTTACTCGATAGATTCCTGCCGAAGCTCCGATTCTCGGTCGCCGATCCTCGGCCGAAAACCCACGGAATTCCTATTCTTCCGCCCCGAAGCTCAACCGCATACGCGTAATAAGACCTATAAATATTATACCGATCTATTCGGCGTAGGCCCCTTACACTTGAAAAATGTTCATTGTCTCCTTATTAGGAATGATTACCCACCGAGATATCCGAACGCGTAAAGACGCGTAAGAAATAGAGAAACAACCAGTTAAGCGGACACTGAGTCCCTAGATAGAAGCTTGCTCGCCAGTTGTCCTGGCCCCGCAACAAGATCTTACAAAGAGAACAAGATCTTACGAAGAGAATGTCAGCGAAAGACCCGAGAGTCCTGACACAGATGTATGAGATATTCATACGATTACACATCTGACGAACGATATAACCATGTCTAACGATAATATGGGAGAACCCTCGAACGCGAGCATAGACGCAGTGCCACAGTGGCTCCGAGCAATGTTGGAATTACAACAACAACAAATAGCTGATAAGCATACAACTCCGGACATTGGATGAGCGTCTTACCAAGCTCAAGAGTATACAGAACAGTGGCAGGAGACGTTACACCCCAGCCACTCATACACCTGCGCCGAAGAATAACAACAATGATGCAGATGCCATGGACTGGGTAGACTCGAATGTCTATGCGCAAGCAAGGGTCTCCGCCGTCCGAACAGGCTTCTGAGTTCCTGGGATCACTTCTGAAGAAGTCGCCAACCAATGTCAACATGGGGTGTGCATCAACTGTAACAGACCAGGACACATCACTTTCAACTGCTGATCAGCCTACATGCCTCCTCACTCAAGAGAAAGATCAGTGTCTTCTCACTCAAAAGATGAATCAGCGCCTGTCTGCATCAATCACATTACATTAGAGAAAGATTCAGAAGATAACTATGAGAATGTCTTGATAAAACAGGGAAAAGATTAGCTTCTGTTCAAATTCATAAGCAGGAGCTTGAAGAGATTGAATAACAATGATTTGAAGAGAAAATAACAATGAATGCAATTCTTGTATCTACTGTGATAGATAACATGTATAATATAAAAGTTATGATAGACAGCAGTCTATGTTATTATACAATAATTAAATCTTCAGTTATAAAATGTTATAATCTTCAGTGTATTTTCTTATTAAAATCTTAACTTCTTACAGAATTTAATAATTTAAAGAACATTCACATCTGTTATATAATAAAACTAAACATAGATATCAGAATATTAATGTAAGAATAAGTACTTACAGATAATTATTCAGATGTTTACAGCTTGATATAATATGTACTGTTAACTACTAGAAGTATTTACAGTAGAAAGATAAAATGTAGAGATTAAATATAATATAGTATTTAAGCTAAGTTATGAATAGTATTTGCAAACTTCAGTCTATATAGTTATGTATAGTCAAGAGCTACTAACTCTATTAATTACATAAGAGATAGAAATAGAGATAAAGAATCTATAAGAAGTGAGATTTCTTATATATTTCTTTCTCTCTAAGACTTTGTCTGTGAAGTCTTTTACTGAGTGATTTTATAAAATCAGACTTAGCAGTATAGTGATACTTATTAAAAACTCTTTACATCTATAAAAAAAATCTTAGTGAGGAAAAATTCCTTATTATTATAAAGAAAAAAGAGTCTATTACTTAGTTTTTTATTCTATAAAATTCTTTATAATCTGCAGATCTTTCTCTGACTATTATATAGAGTCATCTCATATCTTTTATATAGAAGAATTTCAGTTAACTCTCAATTATTTTTACAAGATTCTTATATAATTATTATATAGATTTATTCTGCAGATAAATTACTTTCTATAAGATTATTCTTATTAAAGAGAAGTATTTCTAAGTTAATTATTCACTTATTCTTATAAATTATCATTCTTTAATACTGTAGAATTGTGAGGAATTTTTCATTCTTTTATTAACTCTGTAGAATTATAGAATTAGAATATTTACAGTCTGTAATTACTTTTAATAGTTATATAGAAAGATTCAGATCTGTAATTTATAATTACTCTTTATTTACTAGAGTAATCTGACTATTTTATAAGATTACTTATAGTGTAAATAAACCTCTCTAAAGTAGTATAAATATCTCAGATCTGTTTATGAAATCTTATCTTCTTTATTCTTTTTCTATAACAGCTTTCATTCTTATAAACTGTGAGTATTCTCATTCATTTATAAAGTGTTTCTACTCAGATAATAGAGAGAGAGTGTTTTTAATAATATCTGTATATTAATTCAAGAACTTCTTAAGAATCAAAAATTTTTTCAATTTTAATATTTTTATGAATAATATCTAATCACTGTTAAGCTTCTTATAAGTATTCTTATAACTTCTCTGATCACTTTTTACTGATTAATAAAGCAGAGATATTATCACTTATAATAATATCTTTACTCTTTTCAGCTCTGTCACTGCATCTGATCTTTCAAAATCTAATTGAAAAAAGGCTTATAAACTGATTTATTGATTCAAATGAAACCTCAGAATCAGGTCATGAGATCATTCAATTTGATATTAAACTGAGTGAAAAACAAAGAAGTGAAAATCCTCTTCTCTTTAATCAGTATAACTTTGAAAAAGCTGATTGAAAAGCAGTTGAAGAAAGAGTAAAACAGCTGAAATCTGAAAAGCAGAGTAAGCTCTATTAAAATCAAAGTCAAGATATCTCAAATGAAATGCTTGAGAATAGAGTAAAGCTGATTACATCTATTCTTCTAACAAGTATTACAGAAAATATTTCAAAGAAAAAGTCTTCTGAGTATTTCAAATCTTGATGAAATGAGAATATCACTTCTAAAAGAAAAGCACTAGTCCCTGCTAAGAGAGATTGAAAAGAATAACTTAATATCTGATGAAGAGGTTTAAAACCTGTCCAAAATGAATATTTTTCAGATATTAAAAAGAGTCAATAACAGATTCTGGAACAATTTTCTTAAAGAAGTATAAGAAAAAGAAGTTTTTAAAGCCTTCAACTATACTAAAACAAGAAGTATAGCAAAGCTTTCAACCTTAGAATATGAATTTCAGAATGAATTGTATACAGCAAACTCTTTTCAAGAAAAAGTATCAAGCTTTTATAAGAGTTCTCTTTCAAAACTCATTACATTTAGAAGAAGAGAATATGTCATTTCATGAATATATTGATGAAAATACCTGGAAATGATCTGAGCTTACATGTAATGAACTAGAGTCAGCAATATTCTCAAGTTTAATTAAAACTGCTACAGGGCCTGATTCAATTAATTACTTAATTATTCAAAACATATATTTCTACTTGAAGAATAAATATTTTGAGCTCTTTTTCAATCTCTTAAAAAATGATTATCATTCTGAATATTGAAGAGAAGCTACTGAAGTAATTCTTATAAAACCTAATATAAAAGCTTCAATTTCTAAGTTATATAAAGTAATATCTCTGTTGAACTGTTTGAGAAAAATTCTAGAAAAGATAATAGCTACTAGATTATCTTTTATAAGCTCTATTAGTAATTGTCTTCTATTTAATGAATAAATGAGAGATAGAAAACAATGTTCTGCAATTAACACTGTTCTTTCAGTTATTTATGATATTCAAGTAGTAAAGTATAAAGGCCTGATCTCAACTGTAGTTTTTATTGATATAAAAGATGCATTTAATCATGTTTCAAAGTCTAAGATGATTCAAACTTTGAAGATATTAAAACTGTCACTTTCTCTAATAAAATGAGTTAATTATTTTATATCTAAAGGAATTATATAACTATTCTTTAATGAAAGAAAACAAGATAAAACTGAGATAAAAATAAAAGTATCATAAGAATCTTCAATCTCATCTGTTTTATTTGTAATATACACTGCATATCTATTCAAGAATAGAGAGATGAAAATAGTAAGATCTTCAAGTTATATAGATGATATTGATCTACTCTACAGTTCAAAGACAATTAAAAAGAACTTAGAAGTAATTGAGAAAGTAGTAAAGAAAATCTTTGTTAGAGTAGATATTAATCTAATTCAATTCAATATGAATAAAACTGAGTTAATTCACTTTTTTCTCAGGTTTAATGACAAAGAACTAAGTCTAACTCTTTTGAATAAAGAGATTAAACTCAGTTTAAATGTCAAATGACTAGAAGTATGGTTAAACTTCAAGTTGAATATTAAATATTATATTGAACAAAGAATTATCAAGACAGAGAGACTACTGAATAGTATAATCAGACTATTAAATACTAAGATAGATCTACTCTTTCAGGCTATGAGACAGTTATACATGGCCTGTATTATCTCAGTAGCTGATTATGAAGTTCAAGTTTAATGAAATAATCAAGGTAATTTCACTGAACTCTTTCAAAGTCTATAAAACAGAGGTTTGAGAAAAATTCTGAGAGCATTTAAATCATCTTCTATTAAAACAATGAAAATTGAAGCTTCAATTTCATCTTCTACTATTCAATATGAAAAAGCCTGTATAAACTATACTCTGAGAGTCATGAAGATGAGCTTAAATTATATAATCAGAGAAAGAGTCTCTTCTTCATTTTCATCAGTTAACTCAGGAAATAAGCTGAATTAAAATAGATTTCTTGATTGAAATGAGAATAATGCTTTAAAGAAAATGCTCTCTCAACTGTATAGACTATGTTCACTTATTAAAAATCAATTTTCTTCATTAAATATTGAGAAAATTGATTATGAGAAGATATCTCTCTAGAGAGAAAAGCTGAAATCTCTTATAGACTTATAAATAAGTGAACTATCTAAAGAGAGAAAATATGAACAGCATTTGAAGAAGATCTCTATAATCAATATAAAAGACTCTATTCTGATTTACTTAGATGACTTAAAAAATGAGAATTTGAATAGATTAGACACAGGCATTGCTTATACTGAAGATAATATCAATTTTATCTCAGATTCCTGAAATTTAGACTGTGAATCTGAAGTCTTTGATGCTGAACTATTTGTAATAGTGAAAGCTTTTAAACATATTGAAATAACATCTCATAAAAGAGAAAATAGTTTCAAAGAGATATGAATATTCTCTGATAGTTGAGCTGCTTTAAAAAGACTGAGAAATAGTCAGATTCATAATAATCAAATGAATCTTGAATTGATTTTAAATTCTGTTTTGAAAATTCAAAAGAGAAGAATATTAAAACTGATAATTCATCTGCACTGAGTTCCTGCTTATATGAATATTCATGGCAATGAATTGGCTGATTCAGCTGCAAAAGAGAGTTCAGAATTAAGCAGATCTATTCAAAAAACAGTGTTCTGGTCTTTTATAAAGAGAAAGATAAAAGAATCTTGTTTAAATAAGTGAAATGAAAGCTGGTAGAAACAAAAGAAGAGCATACATTATTCAAGATTGAGATAAAATCAAAGTGAAAATCTTATTCAATTAAATGTAAAAGAACATATTCTCATCTATAATTCAGCTGAAACTAGAACATGATTATTTTAAATCCTATATACAAAGATTTGATGATAGATTTGATTCAACAGAGTGCTCATTTTGCAATATAAATGAAAATCCTGAGTATATTGTAATACATTGTGCATTATACAATAGTCTCAGAGTCAGATTGAAGAAGAAGTATGATTTAAATCAATTAAATATGAGGTTCTTATTCTCAACTGAGACAGGAATTAAATACTTAATAGACTTTCTATCAGAAACTTAAGCAGCTATAAGAAAATGACTGAATTCAGAAGTATCTGAATATGAAGAGATGAAAATTAATTAAATATAGTCTGTTAAAACATCTATACACTATATTTTAATAATTTTATTTTGCTATAGTCTCTCTTTACTGTACTTATTTCTTTCTGTTCTTTTCTATCTATCTATTTAATGTGTCTATCTTTAAGACTATATTCTCTTTTCCTTTGTCATGATATTTTCAAATGATTTCAAAGTATCAGAAGGTGTTGAAATACTGCAATTTATAAACAGTTTTTATATTCTGAGCTAGAATTTTCTGATTTTGCATATCTGAAATTGATAAATGTATAATAGTTGACTCTATAGATATAGAAAAAACTCTGAGAACTAAAGATTCTCAGGTAGATGTCATAGTCTCTGACTGCATACATCTATAATTGAAGAATACTAATAATAATAATAATGTGTAAGAAAGAACAGACTTACACCTGTTAAGACAGCATCTCAGTCAGTGATAATGATCTCTGTGTGTAGAAGAACATTATATCAATTATCTTATAAGTGATTATAACACTTATAAAGAGAATTCTTTACAGTCTGAATTATCTATTCTGATATATCATCAGTCTCACAGTGATAAGCAGTTAATAAATAATGTATAATCTTGAGAACTTGACAGATTCTTATTCAGAGAGTGCTTATAAATTGACAGTCTCAATCTGACACTATAGATTTCAGCAATTCATGCATCCGATAGAATGAGTTCTATAGAAAGACTTCAGTGACTTATTCAGTATTTATCTTATTATAAGATTTTAATATTATATCTTTACTTAATTAATTAATAAAAATCAAAATGTTTTTATAACTCTTACTCTCAGAGAGATTAATAGTGAAGTTAATTACTACATCTTATCAGATTCTATTAGAGATATTAAGTAATTTCAGTAGATCTTTTCTACAGTTCTTTCATAAAATAATGAAAGAATAATGATTATAGTTTTGAATGAAATATCTGATACTATTTAATATCTCAGATCAGTAGAACTCTTAAGAGATTATTTAATACAGTTATTCATAATCTGAATAACTAATTATATGTGAATTATGTATCTCTTGCATTATCTGAGTGTGTAAGAGTTTAGAGTGAGAGACTCAGTGTTGTTTATAACATTACAGAGTATTATTATTATTAATTAAGCATTCTAAGATGTTGATTCTTATGTGTAGATCTGAGAAGAATTAGAGTACTTCTTAATATACTGCTTGAATAAGTGATTGAAGAAGTTCATTACTTTGAGCTTTTATATATCAAAATTGATTTAGTATAGATTTGAAAGAAGTTGAGATATTAATAGCAGTTCAGAGAGAAGATGCTCTAATTAAAGAAGTATGTATAGTGTTATGAGTTATTTTATCATGATCAACTAATATCTTTGAATTTAAGAGCAGATGCTCTCAGTTCATTCAGTAAGTGTCTAATACATTAAATAACATATCTTACTCTTATTATAAGAGAACATCTGTCATTGAGTTCTGACTGCTGAGGCGGTAGTGTATTATAAAATGAAAACAGCTTAATAGCTCAGATTATTATATCTGTTGTTTAATAAGCTTGCAGATAATAGTAAAGTATTTGAGATTCTTATAATCTGTGCTTATCTTAAATTTGAAGACACTTTAAAGTTCAGAGTCTCATGGTTCTAGATAGTATATAATTGTGAGAAGTTTCTTATCATAGATCTCATAGTTATATTCAGTGAGACTTAACTTCTTAGACATAAAGATGCATGATTATAAGACATCTTTATTATTATATTGCAATATAGCTCTCTCTATAATATAGTTAGAAAAGTCAGCTTTAATAACTATTTCATAATCAGAGTTAAATGTTATTAATAGAGAGATATTAATGAACATCTTCTTTATCTATATAAATATGACCTCAGTGTTCACTGATCATTGAAATACTGAATTCTTCTTAATAAGGTCTGTAAGTGATCTTGTGATATCTGAGAAGTTTTGTATAAATCACTGATAGAAGTTAACAAATCTGATAAAGCTTTGTACATCTTTTACAGTATATAAAGCTTCTCATTCAAGAATAATGAAGAGCTTCTCAGAATTCATTTGAATTCTCTTATCAGATTCTATCATAAAACCTAGATATTTTATACTCTTGACTTTGAAATCACACTTGTTAATATCTATTGATAGTTCTGCTTCTTATAATTATTGTAATACTTTTTACACATATTCTTGATATTCTTTTCTGAACTTATCAGTGAAGATGAGAATGTCATTGAGATAAGTAGATATAAATTTATCAAGAAAATCTTGAAGTGCTTAGTTAATATACTTCTGAAATATACTGAGAGTGTTAGTAAGTCTGAAGAGTGTGACTACTCAGTCAAAGAGACTATATTATGTTTGAAATGCTGTAAGTTACTTATCTTCTTTAATGATACAGATCTTATGAAATACAGTGATGATATTTAGCTTTGTAAATCATTGAGCTTGTCTGATATGAGCTAGAGTTTCATTGATAAGAGATAAAGAATAGTGATCTTTCTTTATTAATTCATTTAATTCTTAGTAGTTTACACAGAATCAGAGTTCCTCATCTGATTTCTTTGCAAAGAGAATAGAAGCTGCAGCAGAGAAGTTATTAATATGTATGAATTCTTTATTCAACAGATCATTAAGTGTTTATTAAAGAAGAAGAAGGTAACTTGAGATATATTATAAAGAAGACCTCATGATGATTCAGAGTCTTTATCATTCTTCTTTTTTATCTTAATACTGTGATTCACTTCTGAACCTTGTAAGAGAAGTAGATTCATAATATTATTATCTTATTAGAAGACATCTAGATATTCATGATATTATTAAGAGAGTTTTATATAAGAATCTGTTATTAATATAAGATAACTTTTCTAGAGCTTTTTTAATATCAGTCAGACTGATGAAATAGATTGTTATATAATTCTACTGTCAGTGATCTTATCAGTGATCTTGTCAGTGAATTCTTTTTTAAAGCATTTTATAAGTGTTAATAAAGATCTGTGTCAGATTCATAGTCTTGTGAATGTCATCTTTGTGAATTCTATCATTGTTAGAGAATATTAAGCTTCTGTTTCAAGCATTTAATAAGATGTCTTACTCAGATAGTCAGGCAAGTTCTAATATAAGATTATAATCAAGATTATGACTTCATATATATAGCCATTTTCATGTTGATATCTCAATATCTATGTTTAGTTTCATCATGTAATATATGCAAATGTCTTTAAATTATCAATTCTGTAAGAAGTCAGAGTTTTAATAAGAAAATACACTGAAAGTTATGATATCTTATAACTAAAGATTTAATCATTATATAGTAATATAGACTGCTATCTATTATGACTTTCATATTTTACATATTATTCATCACAGTAGATATATGAATTGCATTTATTATTATTTTCTCTTCAAATTGTTGTTATCTGACCTCTTCAAGCTTTTGCTTGTGAGTTTGAACAGAAGCTAATCTTTTTCCTGTTTCATTGAAGTGTTCTCATAGTTATCTTTCAAATCTTTCTCTAATGTAACATAATTAACACAGACAGACACTGATTCATTCTTTGAATAAGAAAATATAAAGACTAATTGACAGTTAAAAGCAATGTGTTCTGATCAGTTACAGTTGATATACATCTCTTATTAACATTGATCAGTGACTTTTTCAGAAGTGATCTCAGAGACTCAGAAGCCTGTTTGAATAGCAGAAACCCTTGTTTATGTATAGATATTTGAGTTTACTCAATTCATAGTATCTGTATTAGTATTATTATTCTTTGACACAGATGTATGATTGACTGAGACATAATGTCTTCTACTGCTATTCTGTATACTTTTAAGCTTGATAAGCTGATTGTTCAATATTCAGAGTTGTATGCAGAAGTCTTTATAAGTCTGATCTTCATCTACACTTATAAGAGTCTGTAGAAGTTTGAAAGTTAGTGTCTTCTTAAGCATTCTAATCTGTATTCAATTGTCTCAAGATTAATCACCTGCTTCTAGAATCTTGATATTAAAGTCAGAAGTGAATATTATGAGAGAAGTATTTCTCTGTTAAATACTTTGTAACTAATCTAATGCTTTCTGCTACATAGTAGTGCCTCTGAACAGAATATTGAGATGTTTAATAATGTTGTCAGATGTATATAACACTGATTTACATATCTTCATTCATGAATGAAACTTCTGTCTCATGCGATTCTTCAATTAATCATCGATAGATTAATCTTAATTAGTTAATAAACTGATAACATCTTCATCTACACTTAGTTTCGCGAGCATTTCCAATCTTCATAATGAGTAGAGAGTGAGGTTGAAAGTATTAAAATATATGAGAATATCTAGATCTTTCTTTGATACTTCTATATTTATATCTGATTTGATAAGGGTTGAAATTATCTGTGCAGAGATTTCTTGCTAAGTTACTTATTAAATTTTCTCATATTCATATTATTGAGTTGCATGCATATGAGCTATCTGTTATTATTATAATTTCAACATTGCTCAGAGTCACTATGATACTGTGTCTATTCTCACATTTGAGAGTTCTTTCATACTATTGTTAGACATAGTTATATTATTTAATAAATATGTAATATCTGTGTTTGAGAATTCTTCAGAACCAGAAGTGTAATTGTATGAATATCTCATATATCTAAGATATTAGAACTCTCAGATCTTTTACTGATATTCTCTTATTCTCTTTGTAAGATCTTGTTACAGAGTCAGAGTGACTGATAAGTAAGCTTCTATTTAGAGACTTAATATTTACTTAACTAATTTTTCATTTCTCTATTTCTTACATGTTATTATATGTTCAGATATCTTCTTGATAAGTAATTATTTCTAATGAGAAGATGATAAATATTTTTCAAGTGTAAGAAGCCTACACTGAATAGATTGATATGATATTTATAGATCTTATAATACAAAAGTGAAAAATGTTAGAGAAGAAAAAAAGAGAAAGTGTCAAAATCAGTGATTGAAGTGAATATTTATATATGTACACAGTGAAGCTTCGAGGTGAAAGAATAGAAATTCGGTGAGTTTTTCAGCTGAGAATCAGCGACCGAGAATCAGAGCTTTTGACGGAATTTATCAAGTGTAATAAAATAGTCTATATAATTGATCAGACGCAGTCCACCACACTCAGTATTATTCACAGAATTGCAGAGTACTATTGTCATTAATTAAGCATTTTAAGATGTCAGTTCTTATATATAGTTCTGAGAGAAATTGAGATACTTCTTGACATACTGCTTTAGTAAGTGTTTGAAGAAGTTTATCAGTCTGAGCTGTTATATATCACAATTCATTCAGTGTAGATTTGAAAGAAGTTGAGATATAAGTAACAGTTCTAATCAGAGAAGTGTGTATAGTGTCATAAGTTATTTTATTGTAATTAACTAGTATTTTCAGATTCAAGATCTGATGCTCTCAGTTAATTCAGCAGGTATCTGTTATATTGTAAGAAATCCCGCTTCTCACGAATTCTTTACCTCTATTTCTATCTCTTATATAATCAATAGAAGTTAGCGGCTCTTGACTACATACAACTATATAGACTGAAGTTTATGAATACTATTTATAACTCAGCTTCAATGCTATTATATATTTAATCTCTGCATTTTATCTTTCTACTGTAAATACTTCTAGTAGTTAACAGTATATATCATATCAAGCTGCAAACATTTAAATAATCATCTGTGAGTACTTATTCTTATATTTCAAGCTCTCTCAGTCAGCAACTATCTGTTATAACTGAAAGAACTAGAAACTTATATACTTTAATTTCTATAAACTCTACTGAAGACACTCAGAAGCAGTCATCTGAATTATAAATAATTCTTATAAAAGAAGTCTTAAAGAACTTATTAATCACTTATAGAGTATTATTCTCTATATCTGTGACAGAGAAACTCTCTGAATTCATAAATAAATCAAGCTTAGTAAAAAACATTCTTGAATATCTCTTACAGAATTAAGCTATTTTTCTATAAGAAATGTTTACTATCTATAAATACTCTTAAACTGAGTCTTTAAATATAATCTTTAAAGATATCTATGAACTGAAAAGAAACTTTCTTAAGCTATAATTACTTAAGATTATCTACTGAATTACAATTTATAAAAGCTTTTATAAGTTTGTATTTAAAATTAACTCACAAGCTCAGCTATGTAATATGAAAGATAAAGAAGCTATTATCTATATAATAACAGATCTCTACTATACTGAAGCTAAGAATTAACTGAATTATCTAGAAAATAATTATAAGAGATTTCACTGATCTGTTCTTAAGATTTATGTAGAGAATAAGTTAAAAGACTCTATAAGTCAGACAGAGAACATTTAAACTATAATTATTAATATTAGAAAAAGAGATAAGAAAATCTGATAAAGACTACTCATGATACTTTATAAAATTATAATATGAATTAAGATTTATAAAAACAGAGTTTTAAAATAAGATCTGAATAATGATATTTATAAAGAGACTGAATAAAGATATATAGAATAAGCTTATTAAGTAAGACACTAAGCTCTTAACTCTGAAAAAACTGATAACTCTTATTCATTGCTCACAGATCACTGTGAGAGTTATAAATCTGTAAAGAGTGAATCACTGATTACCTCTATAAGAATTAGAATAACAGAGAACAGATTTACTGAAAAAAGATAATAAGATATAGAGAGATTCATATCTGACTACTAAGTAGAGAGAGAGAGCTTTATAAGATCTTATAAATAATATATATAATAGAGAGATTAAGAAAAAGAATCTTTACTTTATCTATTTCAAAAGAGTATCTCTGCACAAACTGTCTGAATAAATTAAAATGGAAATTTGAGAAGTTATAGACAGACTCAGTCACTGTCTTCTTAAAAGTCTTGAAGCTGATATCTGAATCTGTTACTCTCTTAATGAAAATATATACTTATAGAGAGAGATAATATCACAGTACTACTACTCTGTAAGTATAAGAAGTATTAATAAACTCGGAATTTCAGGTCACTGTGATATCTCTAAAGCTCACAGAGTGAATAAACTGAGTGATGAAAACTAAGAATTTACTCTTATAATAAGCAGAGTATAAGAACTCAGATCTGAGAACTGAGAGACTTATAAGAGTTATCTTTGAATTATAAGATCTCTCTGAAACTTGAAGAAGATTTGTGAAAACTGTGATTATTACAGACATTATAAATAATATATACTTAAGACTTATATAACTTTAAAGACATAATTTATATATAACTGTCTGTGAGTCAGATTTATACTTCTGATCAGTGTTAACAAACTTACTTACAGAGATAGAATCAGTTAATACTATAGAGTTAATTAAAGAAGATAAGCTTATTTATATAATAACTTTATAAATATCTGAGAACTTCACAGTTATGAAAACTGAGCTTCAGATATTAGAGAAATACTGAGATTTTATAAAGATATTCAGTTTAGTTAAAATAACTAAGCTTTCATCTTACTATAAGAAGAATCTAATAATAAATTTAATAGAAGAGTAAAAACTCTTCTGAGAACTAATCTATAAGCTCTTTCATTATAAGACAGAGATCTTACAGACTTATATAAAAAAGAATCTGAAGAATGACTTTATCTAATCTTTATAGATCTTTGTAAAAGTCTCTATAATATTTATAAAGAGGAAGAATGAAGATCTCAGATTATATATAAACTACTATAATCTAAATTTCAAGACTATAAAGAGTTGCTATTCTCTGTCTCTGATTGATAATATGATCAACTGTCTTACAGAAGATGTCATATTCATATAACTAAATATAATTAATATATATATATAACTGTGAATATAATCTGAAAATGAATAAAAGACTATCTTTAGAACTGTACTGAGATGATTTAAATATCTAGTAATGTCTTTTGATTTGATTAATACTCTTATAGTATTTCAGTCTTTTATTAATAAAATACTTTATACATATCTGAATATCTTTATACTAATATATCTGAATAATGTAATGATGAACTCTGTGAAGAAGAAAGAATGTACTGAGCATGCATAAACTGCATTAAAAACTTTAGATAAGACAGAACTATATATTAAGCTTATAAAGTATAACTTCAGTATCTATTAGATTAATTCCCTAGAATATATAATTGCTATAAATGATATTCAGATGAAATCTTTATAAGTTAAGACTATTCTATTATAACTGAAGTTAACTAGTATTTATAAAATTCAGATCTTTCTGAGCTTTGTGAATTTCTATAGATGATTTATCTTTATATTTATAAGAATCTTCTTAATTCTTATAGACATACTGAAGAGTGAAAATAAGCAGAATTCATTCTATAAGTGAAGAATAAAAAGATTATTAAGAAGAAAGAACTGTAAGAACTTTCTTATCTCAGAAGCTCATAGAGTCTTTATAAGATTAAAACAGATATTTATAAATATAATAATACTATTTTACTTTGATTTCTTACTCTTAATCAGATTGAAGGCAGATGTCTTCTTTTTTATAATTTCAGAAATAGTCTTATAACTATAGTTAAATAAGTGATTTTTCTCTTATGAAAGATACAATCTGCAGAGATCAACTATAGTATTCATGATTAGAAGCTTCTTATAATAGTGAAATTTCTCTATCACTAGTATCACTACTTTGAGAATCTTATAGCAGTGATTACTATTAGAACTGATTATAACAGCTTATAATAGTTTACTTTAACTAAGAAACTCTCATAGTAGCAGGTTTACTGAGCTCAGAGACTGAGTAAGTTCTGATTCAAGATAGAGTATATCAAGAGAACTAAGAACTCAGTGAACAGATTCTCTCACAGATCTAACTATATCAAGGAAATCAGAGTGACAGATACAGAGAGACTAGAGAAGACAGAAAAGCTTCATAGAATGCTTAAACTGAGTATTATAAAGAGATTGACTGAAGAGTCTCTCAATTCTTTATAAGAGAAGAGTGAAGAGAGAGAGAAGAAGTCTGTATAACTACTCTTTATAACACTGAGAGTTAACACTCTGAGAATCTCTGTAAGAATTCTTGAAGAGAGTATCTATAATCTGAAGAATTTACAGACTTTGAAAAGCACTGTGAAAAATCTGATGTAAGAGAAAACAGAGTATAAGTCTTTATAAGATCTTCTATTCAGATTATCAGAACTGTAACTGAAGAATGAATATACTCAGTATATTCAGAAACTGCTTACAGCAGAAATTAACTCTGTAGAAATAAAGAATTGAAGAGACTTAAATAATCTCTTATAAAGAGAGAACTGAATTTATGTATCTATGAATGAGTTTCTATATATAGAACTTGTTAAAAGATATTATAACTCTTCTCTAGTAGGTTATTTTACAGATACTAGAACTTATAAGTTGCTTATAAGAAAGTACTTCTAACTAAAGATAAAAAAACTTATAAAGAAGATAGTGAATTCTTATACTATTTATCAGAGTTCATAGATAGTATGATTCAGATTATATAAAGAACTTACTTCTCTACTCATTTTATAAAAACCTTGAAAACAGCTAGAAATAAATACTCTTGTGAGTCTCTCTGAAAGTAAGAACATATATAATACCTGCTTTGACAGTGTGCTGATAATAGTAGATTACTTTATCAAGATACCATACTTTATATTCACTTACTTATAAGAACTTAAAGTTCAAGAATTTAACTCATATCTTTATCTGTAATATAGTTTGATTGTATGAATTATCTATGAACATTGTCTTAAACAGAGAATTAATTTTTATAGAAGAGTTCTGATCTAATCTGATAACTATACTAAAGATTTTATAAGATCTAAGTATGACTTTTTATCAATAGACACATAATCAGACAGAATATCTGATAAGTATATTAAAATAGTATCTGTAATACTTTATCAATTATAATCAGAATGTCTGAGTATATTGATTATCACTTACAGAGTTTATATACAATAACTCAAAGTATATCAGTATAAGTAAAACTCTCTTTGAGATGCTTACTGAGACTTATCTGCAGATAATCTTGATAAATCTATAAAAGTATACTATAAAGTATAATGATGTCTGTGAATAGACTGAGAGAATTCAGAATATTCAGAAGAAAGCTTATAAATTCTTGAGAAAGGCTTAAAAGTATCAGAAGAGATACTATAACTTTAAGTATATTATATAAAGTTTTAAGAAAGATAATAGAGTCTGACTGAGTCTGAAAAATATCATTATACAGAGAGCTAGTAAGAAACTGAATCTCTTATAGAGAGAATCTTATAAGATTATAAAGAAAGTTAGTTTACAGTTCTACAGATTAAAACTGTTATCTAAGCTATAGATATACAATGTTTTTCATATCTCTTCACTCTGTGAATATAAGAAATTCTTAGAAGAGAACTCTGTGACTCATCACTCTATTTATAAAGTATTAGAGAGTGAAAGAGAATATCAGATTAAAAAGATTATTAACTCAGAGAAGTAAGATTATAAGCTCTGATTCAAGATTCAGTGATAAGAATATTCTAATAAGATGAATAAGTTCATTTAAGAATTATTCAGATAGATAAGATATCTACAGAAGCTAAGACATGACTTTTATACTGCAAATTCTGATAAGTCAGAATAACACAGTCTTTGCTAAGAATCTGATTATAATAAAGATATTAATACTGTCATTTACACATTCTAGTTTATAAAGATAATAAATTTCTAATAAAATGAACAGTCTGCAGTATACACAAAGAGAAGAAGAAATCATATTATTATTAAAGCTAAAAACAAAGAAAAATAAAAACAAAGCTGTAAACACAATTTAGAGATTAATAAAGAAAAAATAAAGAAAACTTATATTTATATTCTTAATACTCATAATACTTAACTTCTTCATGACTATTAATATCTCTCTTTAAAGAAGCAGAGAGTATTATATCTGTAGTACAGATAATTATTACATTTAATATAAAGACTGTTAGAAATACACAGACTTTAAGAGAGCTGAACATCAGAGTATACACAGTTATAAGAGTCTTTTAAGATGTGAAGAGAAGACTTATCTACTCAGATCAACTTCTATTATAAATTTATAGTATTTGCATTGTCTTGATTATCTGAATTTTACAGATACTCAGACACTCATCTCTCATTAATAATGAGATTGTGAAAATGCACTGCAGTGCGAGAACTGTTAATAGAGAATTTAGATATACTTGTATATATCTGATCAGAGATTGTGTGAGTAGAAAAGAGATAGTTATAGATTCACAGAGCTGCAAAGAGCACTGACAGCACTGAGAGCTTTACAGAAACTATTAGCTAGAGTCTGTAAGAAATTACTTACAGAAAGACTTACAATAAAGAGTAGAACTACACTACTAAGAGTCAGAGACTGATCTGAAAGAGTTACAGAGTTAACTGCTAATCTGAACATCAGATACAGTGACAGAGCTGAGAGAGATGAAGATACTATTATAAGTAATAACATCTCTATATCATCAGCTGATAGAAAGTAATTAGAGATGTTACAGAGATACTCATGAGAAGCTCAGCAGCAGTCAGATATTATGTATAAAAATATTGAAATTAAAAAGATTTTGATTCTTAGAAAGTTATTGAATTAATACACAGATATTATCAGAAATACTCCCTCTCTATCATCTGAATAAAAACACTTTATAAATGAATAAGAATACTCATAGTTTATAGAAATAAGAGCTGTTATAGAAACAGAGAAAAGAAGATAAGATTCTGCAGACAGATCTGCGATATTTATACTACTCTAGAGAGGTTTGTTTATACTATAAATAATCTCATAGAATAGTCAGATCACTCTAGTAAATAAAGAATGATTATGAATTACAGATCTGAATCTTTCTATATAACTATAAAGAATGATTACAGATTATAAATATCTTGATTTTACAATTCTATAGAGTTGATGAAAGAATGAAATATTTCTTATAACTCTACAGTGTTAAAGAATGATGATTTATGAGAATAAGTGAAAGATTAACTTGTAAATACTTCTCTTTGATAAGAATAATCTCACAGAAAGTGATTCACCTGCAGAATGAATCTGTGTGACAGTCACATAAGAATCTTGTGTGAAAAAATGATTGAAGATCAACTGAAACTCTTCAGATTAAAAGATATAAAATAAATCTATATAATAATCACAACAGAATCTTACAGAAATGATTAAGAGTCAACTGAAATTCTTCTATATAAAAGATATAAGATGAATACGTATAATAGTCAAAGAAAGATCTGCAGGTTATAAAAAATCTCACAGAATGAGAAACTGAGTAACAGACTCTTTTTTCTTTATAGTAATAAGAGATTTGTCCTCACTAAGATTTTTTATAGATGTGAAGAGTTTTTAGTGAGTATCACTGCAGTGCTAAGTCTGATTCTATGAAATCACTCAGTAAAAGACTTCACAGACAAAGTCTTAGAGAGAGAGAAGTATGTAAGAAATCTTACTTCTTATAAATTCTTTATCTCTATTTCTATTTACTTCATATCAGAAAGTTTCAATGTCTGAATCTTTTTCTAATCAGAGTGTTACACTCAATAATCAATCATCTGATATAATTGAAGAGTCTGAACAGTTATCTTATACATTGAACTTTATTATATTCTAATATTCTGTATTATATTCAGTGATGTGACTGATTTGTTTGTTTATTAAATATCATGAAATTATTTAAATTATTTAGTCAATCTATTCAAAATTAACAGTAGTGTTATCAAAAAGTATTATTAAAAAGCATTACTAAAAAGTGTTAATAAAAAAACATTATCTTTTACAGAGTAAATGTAACAGTTACTTGAGTAATCACTTTCATCTCATTCTCATCTCAAGAATTAGTTATCTTATTATTCTTCATCTTAATGTTAAGATTCTTTATCAGTGTTTGCATTACAAGTTGAATCACATGAGTAATACAGAGAATATGACCTTGTTTATTATTTCAGAAATGCAAAGTCAATTTTTACTTCAAGCTATTCACTATAGTATAGTTATTCACAGTGTTATCAGTTGCAATTGTAAGAAGACTGAAACTAGTATCTTAACAGTCATTTTTAATCACAGTTATTAATATCTCTATTATATAATTCTCAGTATGACTACTGATCAATGATTCAAATTCAATTAACATCTTTTAATAAGTTCAGTTCTTATTAATATAATAACATATAACTCTTATAACTACAAGATTGTTGTACTAGTTCATACATTCACTGTGAGAGACACTCTTTGATAATTCTTCAACTCTAATTCTAGATATTGTATATTAACTTTGTAGTATATCTCAAGGTTAAACTGAAGACATGATCAATGTGAAATATGAAGATTTAAATTAAGTATTTAAAGAAGTATTCAGAATTCAGAGTTTTCAATTAATTAAAGAGAAAGATTCAGAGATATATATATATAAAGTAATTATTTGTAAAAGTTATTAGATATGAGTTGTGAAATCAGAGTACTGATATATGATTATTATCACATAATTTTCTTCAAATTAGAAAGTTAGTGTTATTAAAAATTATTATCTGATAGAGTAACTTATCAGCTTAGTTGTAATTTTCTAATTATTTTTCTTTTATTATCTGTATTCTGATTACTTCAGATATTAGAAAATTTCATCAGAACTATAATTAGTTTATAATAAATATTTCTGTATAAAGTTATAGTAATTATAGTAGAGAGATAACTCTTTAGTAATCTGTAATATAATCTGTTAATAATTATTTCATAGTTCATCTTAATATTTGTGTTGAGTTTTTCATAAATTTCATGATCTGAAATTAGATGTGAAGAATGAAGTAATCATTTATCATGATTGAAAGAGAGCCTTCTGTGTTGAATTGTAAATAATATAGACTTTGTAATTCACAGTGATTTCTTAACAAGTTTATAAATCTTTAATAGAAGTGAAAGAAGTGAAAGAAGTGAATTCAGAAGATATGATAAAGATTTAAGAAAGATAATAATTTATTTTTAATAAAGATACTAAGTAATCACTGATATATATAAGAAGAATTATTATAAGAGAAAATAATCTTCTTTCTTAACTTAGTTCTAATTTTAGTACTAAGTCAGATTGAATATTATTAATATATAAAAGTAAATAAATAATCTTGATTAATCTCTGTTATATTTCTTAAAATATATTAATATTATGAAAGAGAGTGTTATTAAATTACATTATCAGATAATATTATTAAAACTATATTAATATTGTAAATATCAATATTGAAAAAATATTGATATATATACATTATAGTGATTTGTGAATCATGATAGTTAAATATATATATATATATTATTTCTGATATTGATAATTGATTACAAGTTGTACAATAATTTTTGAAAACTTAAAATTAATTTCAATTATTAACTAATAGTTACAAACTTACAACTAACTAATATAAATAAAAAGAAAAAAACTTTTTCTACTTATTATCTTTCTTCTCTTTCTTATTTTTCTTATTATTCTTCATAATTCACTTCTTATTCTTATTCTTCTTGTTCTTCTTATTCTCATCTGAGATGATAATTATCTCAAAATCTCTCTTCACTATCTTTTCAGAGAAGAGTTCTCACTGCTTTCTCTGAGTTAGATTAATCTATGTCTTAAAATCCCGCATTTTCTGATCTGCTCTCTCGGGTTTCATCTCAGTAATAAGTAGATTAATATACTCAGAGAGCAGAGCTGG
>NW_003101672.1:83502-86700 GCF_000003855.2 Blastomyces gilchristii SLH14081
ACAGAAGTATTATCAAAACTTGTTATCTTTTAATAAAAAACTTATCAGTTTTGACTTCTTTATCTTCTACTTTAATACTCTCTCAATCTTCTTCTATCACTGCTTATTTATAGTAATACTCTTCTTCTCTCTCTCTCTCTTTATCTTGAGTTTAAATCATTCTCAGAACTTCTTCTGATCTTATTACTACTATATAAGACTCTTCACTGTCTTCTTTTTCAATCTCTCACAGGTGATGATATTTACATTATTTCTATACTTAGTTCAGTTTAAATCTATCAGAAGTGTTACTTAAAATTATTATTATTCTACTTTCTTACAGAGTCTCTTTAAGATATTATAATATGTCTTACAATCTATCTTCTCTTACTTAAATACCTTCTTCTTCTCTCTCTTCAATCTGTGACAGTGCTCATACATCTTGATAGTTCACAGAACTGCAGAATATTTGAAGAAGAATGACATGATTAATTTTAATAAGTATTAAGAGAGAGTGAAGATAGAAAAGACAGCTAGTAATAATATAATAATAGTAATAATAGTAATAATAATAATAATAATAATAATAATAATAATAATAATAATAATAATAATAATAATAATAATAATAATAATAGTAATAATAATAATAGTAATAATAATGATAATAATAATAATAATAGTGATAATGATGATAGTAATAATAATAATAATGAAAGAAAGAGTGTATTGAAATATATTACTGACTTATCAAATATAAAGAGACTTAAAGAAAATATTAACAGCTTTCAGAGATATACAACAACAGCTACAGTGTTATATAGTAATATTATCTTCATTTAATATATACACTATTAATATTCTTTATATACAGTTATTATATAATCTATATCATTGTAAGAGGTCTACACTGAATAGATCAGTATAATATTGATAGGTCTTATATAACAAAGAGAAAAACATTAGAGAAGAAAAGAAAGAGAAAGTGTAGAAATCAGTGATTGAAGTGAATATTTATACATGTATGTGATGATGTACACAGTGAAGCTTCAGAGCGGAAGAATCTATACATGTTCATAGCAGCTGAGGATTGATGATCAAGAATGGCTGAGAATCAGAGTGTATATATTTAAGAGTGAAGTGAAAGAATCTATGAAGTGCAGTGAAAGAATCTATGAAGTGTAATAAAATAGTCTATATAATTGATCAGATGCAGCCTGTCACATTAGCCCCTCTCTTTCAGAAGCAGTTCTCATCAGTCAAGAACTGCTGTTTTGAATAATGTGAAACTCAGAGTTCAGATCAGTTGATTGTAGCTGACTCATTTCATAAGATATTATCAGCTGCAGCTGCAGAGTCTCTTATCAAGAATATTCTCAATCTCTCACTCGAGCTCATTATCTTCTCCTATGATGCCTAGTGACTATCAGTTAAAAGTCAGTTGAGAAGGGAATGAATTGATGATAGTGCAGTGAAGCAAGCTTGTGTGAAATACATCATGAATCTCTGATAATATGTTAAAACAGTAGTTGTGACTATCTAGAACTTCTATCACTTTATACCTGACATAGCAGTAATCTAGTATACAAGATGAACATGTGATTCATATATTCTTAAGATTCAATCATATCAGATCTTCTATCTTATATTGTTCAGTGAGATCTCAGTGAATATTGATTTGATTCTCTTAATCTTATTTCACAGTTGCTATAAAGGCCTCTGCTCAATCATAGATATCTCAGAGCTTCATTACTATATTATCAGCAATCTGAATCAGACTGTGAGAGTCTGATGTGAACTGTGTAATCTCTAGAAGATTCAACACCTTTATATAATAACTGTGTGTAAGAAAGAACAGGCTTACACCTGTTAAAACAGCATCTCATTCATTGATAGTGACCTCTGCATGTAGAAGCAGGTCATATCAATCATCTTATAAGTGATTGCAGAACTTACAGAGATAGTTCTTTATAGTCTGAATTATTCATTCTGATATATTATCAGTCTCAGAGTGATAGATAGTTAACAGATAATATATAATCTTAAGAACTTGACAGATTCTTGTTCAGAGAGTACTCATAAATTGATGACTCTGATCTAATACTATTGATCTCAGTAATTCATGCATCTGATAGAATGAAGTCTGTAAGAAGACTTCAGTGACTTGTTCAGCATTTATCTTATTTCAAGATTTCAATATTACATCTTTACTTAGTCAGTCAACAATAATCAGAATGTTTCTACAATTCTTACTCTTAGATAGATTAACAGTGAAGTCAATTACTACATCTCATCAGATTGTATCAGAAATATTAAGTGATTTCAGTAGATCTTTTCTATAGTTCTTTCATAAAATAATAGAAGAACAGTGATTGCAGTTTCAGATAAAGTATCTGATGCTGTTTAATATCTCAGATCAATAGAACTCTTAGAAGATCATTCTATACAGTTATTCACATTCTGAATAATCAGTTATATATGAATCATGGATCTCTTGCATTATTCAGATGTATACAGATTTGAAGTGAGAGACTCAGAATTATTCATGAAATTATAGAGTATTAGTATCATCAATTAAACATTCTGAGATGTCAGTTCTTACATGTAATTCTGAAGGAAATCAGAATACTTCTTATTATACTGCTTCAGTGAGTGCTTGAAGAAGTTCATTGATTTGAGCTGCTGTATGTCATAGCTCATCTAATATAGATTCAGAAGAAGTTGAGATATCAGTAACAGTTCTAGTCAGAGAAGTATGTATAGTGCTGTGAGCTGTTTCATTCTGATCAACTAGTATCTTCAGATTCAAGAGCTGATGCTCTCAGTTCATTCAGTAAGTATCTGTTACATCAGATGATATATCTTGCTCTTATCATGAGAGAGCATCTGTCATTGAGTTCTGACTGTCAGAATGATAGTGTATTGTAAAATGAAAGCAGCTTAAGAACTCAGATCATCACATCTGTCATTCAGTGAGTTTATAGATAGTTGTGAAGTATTTGAGATTCTTATAATCTATGACTATCTCAAATTTGAAGATACTTCAGAGTTCAGAGTCTCATTCTTCTAAACAGTGTATAATTGTGAGAAGTTTCTTATCATAGATCTCATAATTGTATTCAGTGAGACTCAGTTTCTTAGACATGAAGACATATAATCATAGAACATCTTTATCATCATATTATAATATTACTTTCTTCTGTTATATAGTCAGAGAAA
>NW_003101672.1:87125-92081 GCF_000003855.2 Blastomyces gilchristii SLH14081
CTCTTTTCTGATTCATCAGTGAAGATGAGAATGTCATCTAGATCAGCAGATACAAACTCATTAAGAAAATCTCAGAGTGTTCAGTTGATATACTTCTGAAATGTACTGAGAATGTTAGTCAGTTCAAAGAGTGTGACTATTCATTCAAAGAGGTTGTAACATGTTCAGAATACTGTAAGTTGTTCATCTTCTTCAGGGACACGAATCTTATGAAATGCAGTGATGACATCTAGCTTTGTAAATCATTGAGCTCATCTGATACATGCTAGAGTTTCATTGATAAGAGATAAGAAATAATGATCTTTCTTTGTCAATCTGTTCAGATCACAGTAGTTCACACAGAATTGAAGTTCTTCATCTGACTTCTTTGCAAAGAGAATAGAAGCTGCAGCAGAAGAGTTGTTAATATGTATGAATTTCTTATTCAACAGATCATTGAGTGTCTTCTGAAGAAGAAGAAGTTCATCTCAAGACAGATTATAAAGAGAGTCTCACAGTGACTTAGAGTTCTTATCATTCTTCTTTTCTAACTTAATACTGTGATTCACTTCTAGGTCTTGTAAAGAAGGTATATTTATAATATTATCTTATCAGAAGACATCTAGATATTCATGATAGTATTGAGAGAGTTTTGTGTGAGAATCTGTTATTATAGTACAGAATAACTTTTCTAAGGTCTTTTTAATATCAGTCAGACTGATGAAATAGATTAATATATAATTCTGTTAACAGTGAACTTATCAGTGACTCTGTCAGTGATTTTAATAATGACTTCTTTTTTGAAGTATTTCATAAGTGTTGACAGAGATCTGTGTAAGATTCATAGTCTTGTGAATATCATCTTCATGAATTCTATTATCATTAGAGAATATCAAGCTTCTGTTTCAAGTATTCAGTGAGATGTCTTGTTCAGATAGTCAGATAAGTTCTAACATAAGATTATAATTGAGATTATCAACTTCATATGCATAGATATCTTTATATTGATGTTCTTTCACATCTATATTTAGTTTCATCATGTAATGAATACAAACATCTTTCAGATCATCAAATTCTGTGAGAAGTCAGAGTTTTAATAAAGAGATATACTGAAGATTATAATATCTTACAACTGAAGATTTTATCATTGTATAGTAACATAGACTGCTGTCTATCATGACTTTCATATTATATATATTATCAATCACAGTAGATACAAGAATTGCATTTATTGTCATTTTCTCTTCAAATCATTGTTGTCTAATCTCTTTAAGCTTCTGTTTGTAAATTTGAACAGAAGCTAATCTTTTCCCTGTTTCACTGAGACATTCTCATAGTTATCTTCTGAATCTTCCCTCACTGCAATGTGGTTAATGTGGACAGATACTGATTCATTCTTTGAGTGAGAAGGCATGTAGACTAATCAGCAGTTGAAAGCAATGTATTCTGACCTATTGTCACGCTCCCGGCCGCGCCAAGGCCCCGCTGCGGTTCCACACGGCCCATCGCTTCCATGCGGATGATTCCATCCCGTCTGAACCGGTTTCCAACCACTCTATGATATCATTCAGATATATCATAGAAAGATCCGATTGATGAATATAAGAACCTCACTTCTATACAAGGTCAGCAGATTACTCTTTCTTGGTAGTAAGGCACTGCTGAGGTATCACTCCAGCTACTCTCACTTGTAGAATAAGAGGAGGATATTCACCCATTATCTATATAGAATAGCTAGATGCTGGCTTCTCATCAAAGAAGTCAGTGATTTGTTTTTCTTCTACTGGAATATATATGAGAGTTACTGCATTTCTCATACAACCTTCTTAGTATACTAAGTATCATATCTGTGATATTCTTGCAATAACCCTGTAGCCTACAAGCTCATTATTCAAGCAAGATAGTCAAGCCCACTCATACAGCTTCTCAAACAACTATTTCTATATAACACTGCTGACTAGTCATCACTTCAGTTCTGTTATATTACAATTTGAATTGCTTGACCTGATTATAAGTTTGAATCAGTCAAGCTCTAACAGACTGATATGGCCCCACACACCCGCGCTGAGACCAACCTGACTCCACTCTCTGGAAGAAACTCTACATCATCTCCTAGAGTGTGTACACCTCTACCTCAACAGGAATCTGAGATTCCTGAACCCACTGCACACTTTGGCATAGGTTCTTCAACTGCCCTGCCACCACCGCGGCCTCTACACACCTATGTCTATCATAAAGATAGAGAGATTAAGGTCAGAGATCCTCTGAGATACAAGAGAAACACATTATCTGAATTTCACAGCTTTATTCATATTCTTGAACAGAAATTCCACCTTAATCTGAGCCAGTATAATACTCATGAGATATAAGTAATATACATCATCAACCTTCTTGAAAGTATCTCTGCAACTACTTGAGTTATCAAGAAGAGAGAGCTTGAGTGTACTGATGCTGTAATGACTTAGAAAGAATTCAAGAACTTTCTACTGAATTAAATTGAAGATCATCACAACTGTGGCTTCACAGCAGCACAGTGATTCAACTCATTATATCAATGAGATGATGAGAATCCTTCTGATTTCAATGCAAGATTTGAAGAATATTGAGAGAAATTAACTGATAATTTGAATCAATTAAAGACACAGCTTTATCTCATGAAGCTGACTCACAAGGTGCAGACAATGATATCACAGTATCAGAGTTTATCAACTAATTACACTGAGCTTGTCAACCTGGCTTTCTGAATCTATTTGAATAATCAATTCTCTGAGAAAAAGATTAACAAGACTTCTTCTAAGCAATCAATAATAGAATCTAAATGATGCAGTGACAGCTTCAGTGTAGAGAAAGTAAAGAAGAATTTCAAGTATTCTAATTCTTCACTCACTGTGAAGAAATATTAAAAAAGATTTGATAAAGATCTCTGTTTTAACTGCAGAGCTAATGATCACTATATCAGTGATTACAAGAAGCTGAAGAAGAGAAGAAACTGAGAAGACATCTTCTCAAAGTCAACTTCTCTTCTGACAAATGTATCTGTGAAAGATAAAGAAGAGAAAGAAATGAAGAATTGATAATTCTCATGTCTCTGAGTTTATGTTACAATCACAATGCATACTCTGAATAAGAAGATATTAATAAGATGCCTACTTAACTCTGAGATAGATGTTAACTTCATATTCTATTTCTTTTCTTTAATAAAGAATTGAAAGAAGATAGACCTGTCAGATCATACAAAATTTACTGATGAAATGAAATGTCACTGTTTTGACATAATTCAAGTGAAGTGTGTGATCACAGACTCAGAAGAAACCTTTAAGAAGAGCAGTCTGCTTCTTCATACAGTCAATATCATAGATGAGAACATTATTCTAGATCTCTCATAATTGAGAGAAAACAATTCTCTCATTGACTGAGTCACTCAGATGTGACAGTACTGTCTCACTAATGAAGAGATAGTGATAGAGAAATCTGAAGAGTTTCATCAGAAGAATCTTGAGAAAAAGATAGAGTTGATATACTGTGTAGCAGATAACTGAGACTTAAGAATAGATGAAAAAGCTATCACTCTCACTGTAAGATTAGCAGCAGTATTCATCATTAAAGATGAATATATATGACATCTCTTTATAGATTATAAGAATATCTTTTCAGAAAGAGAAGCAGTGAAGTTTTCTGATATCAAGATATAATATAAGATTCATCTTGAAGATAGTGCAACAGTACTGTACAAGCTTCTGTACAACTTATCTGTAAAGAAATTGAATATTCTGTATAAATATCTTGAAGAAGTGCAATCAAAGAACTGAATACACTTATCAAAGAGTTCAGCAGAGACATCTATACTCTTTATACTTAAGAAAGACAGTAGACTACACCTATGCATAGACTACAGAGGTCTTAATAAGATAACAGTTAAGAATTGCTATTCATTACTGTTAATTAATAAGATGATTGATTGATTATCTGAAGTAAAGATATTCATCAAGATTGATATACAGAATATCTATCATAGAATCAGAGTTAATAAAGATGATGTTTGAAAAACAGCTTTTCATATCAAGTACAGTAATTTTGAATATCTTGTTTTATCTTTTGATCTTTGTAACACTTCAGTCATCTTCCAGACCTATATAAATGAGACACTGTAAGGCCTTGTCAATGTCTTCTGTATAGTATATCTGAATGACATTCTAATCTTCTTGAAAACAGAGAAAGAACATGATACTCATGTTTAAGAAGTGTTAAGTCACTTGAGATAGTATCAACTCTATACAAACACTGAAAAATGCTCATTCTACATGCAGGAGATTGATTTCTTAGATTATATTATTGAGATAAATGACATTTCAATGAACAGAAGCTGGGTCTCTGTCATCAAGAACTAACTGACACTGTGAATGTATCACAAGATACAGATGTTCCTAGAATTTATGAACTTCTACAGACAATTTATCTATACATATTCACAGATTACTGTCTCTCTTACAGATCTGTTAAAGAGAAGTGTGAAAGACAGAAAAATAAGATTATTTATCCTCACTCAAGACACTGCACAGGCATTTGTAGAATTGAAACAAGCTTTTACAGATATCATAATACTGAATCATTTTAATCCTGACTTACTCAGTCAGTGTGAGACTGATGTATCTGAAAATAAGATCTGTGAAATCTTTTCACAGTTGACACTGAAGGCCTTTCAACATTGAAAGAATCAGAGAATAATCATCTCTGAGAATATAGACAATGAAATATCTGTGAGAGAAGACTTTTTCACAGAGTCTATAGACACTGTAAATGATGACTTTCAGTGGGCGGGACGTCCAGAAGCTATCCATCGACCTTTTTGAAAATACAAAAAAACCGGGCCAGCATTCTGTCCTCTAATGCCTCTGTTTGTACTACACAGGTAAGAGGAGTACTGTGTCAAAACCCA
This sequence comes from Blastomyces gilchristii SLH14081, assembly GCF_000003855.2. Lineage (NCBI taxonomy): Eukaryota > Fungi > Ascomycota > Eurotiomycetes > Onygenales > Ajellomycetaceae > Blastomyces > Blastomyces gilchristii. The sequence continues at coordinate 92,041 of NW_003101672.1, forward strand.
ACGTTAATTCCAACAACTCCAATGCCAACAGCGCTTGCATG
>NW_003101672.1:92317-102336 GCF_000003855.2 Blastomyces gilchristii SLH14081
ATAGAAGATGAAAAGAAAACTCAGATCTCACAGAGAACTGACACTGAAGATCATGAGCTTCTTGTATCATATCTTACTATTATTGAATTGATAAAGAATGAAATCATCTACAATCTTTCAATCTGACTACTTTTGAAATTCATTGATAAGTTATAGAAGAGGAACATCTTTACTGCAGCTTAAATTCAGAAGTTGAAGAAGAAAGAATCTGGTTTGAACTTGAAAGAGACAGACTCTGAGTGAGATGATACTGCTAAGAAATCAAGTCACTAGTAACTAGAAGAATGTGAACTTCTACTGCTGAATGATTCAGTCTTCATCTCTTATAGCAGAGCAGTGTGTCAGAAGTTATTAAGAATTCATTATAATGATTCTCATACAGGACACTTCAGGCTAGAGAAGACTGAGAAGCTTCTAAAACATAAATATATTTAAGACAAGCTCTGAGCAGATGTCAAAGAGTATATTAAGACTTATAATATCTGTCAAAGAATAAAGATTCTGTGATATAAGTAATACAGTGAGTTGACATCACTATCTGTCTTAAAGAGCTCATAACAGAATCTATTAATGAATTTCATAGTTGACCTGCTGAAGTCAACAAGAGTCAAAGAATATGACTTAATTTTAATTATTATTAACTGTTTCATAAAGATAATCAAATATATCTCTACTTATAAAAAGATTAAAGCCTCTGAATTGACTGACCTGTTTTTAGATATCATTATTCATGATCACAGTACTCTGAAATTATTAATAACAGATTGAGAATTCCTCTTCATCAGTAAATACTAATCAGCTTTTTACTATCATCTTATAATAAGGCATCTTCTCAGTATCACATTTCATTCACAGACAGATGATCAGACTGAACACTAGAATCAGACACTAGAACAGCATCTTTAAGTGTTCTATTTATATTATCAGAATGATTAGCTTAAACATCTTCTAACTGCTGAATTCATATCTAATAATGCAAAGAATGTAATCTTAAAGATATCTCTCTTCTATACTTATTATGAATATAATTCTTCATTACTCAGTGACATCACAGATAACATTTCAAAGAGAGAGATAAACAGTTAGAATATTAAACAGATACAGAGAACAGAGTATCTCTCAGTATTAGAAGTAAAAGTAAGATTAAAACTTTTGAATAAAATTCATGAAAAGATGATGAAAAGCATCTATCATACTCAGAAGTAGTAGATAAAATACTATAATTGAAAACATCTTTCAATGAAGTTCTTGATAGAGGATTAAGTACTACTTTCAGCAAAGAATATCAAGATAATAAAACTATATAAGAAGCTCAGTAAGTGATGACTAGAATCTTTCTCAGTAATAAGAGTAATGAATAAGCAGATATATAAGTTGAAATTACTCACAGAATTGAAATCAATTCATTCTGTTTTTCATATTTTCTATTTAAAGCTCTATAAGTAACATCTCAGAGCAGAGTCATCTTGACTGAATAATATTAAGATTGAGAGTGATACTGAATATCTTATAAAGAAAATATTGAATAAATGAATATATTATAATAAGCTTCAATATCTCATTAAATGAGAAGATTATTCATTATCAGAATATTTATGAGAATCACTTGAGTATTTGAAAAATACTGAGAAAGAGATTGTAAGCTATGAGACAGCTAGTAGAGACTGTTCTATTATATATCAGAGATATTGAATAAGAAATACTGCTTGAGACTTCTCATTTTTTCTCAAAGAGTTTTTTTAGAGATGATCTTACAGTAATAAGCTGACATCTTATGAGCTCTGTAGCACTCTTCTTCTATTTTCTCTCAAAGGATTTTTTAGAAGTTTAATAAGACTATACAAGTGTAAAATTCCTGAAGCAGTTAGAGAAAAGAGATATTTGAAATCAATAAAAAGATTAATATTATTAACTCACAGATCACTACTATTCTAATGAGGTCACAGCCTGCTGAAAAAGTAAAAAGAAGAAATCTCAGAGCCTACTCATTAATAACTACATTCTCACTAAACTCATTCTTCACTGTTGAAGTCTCTAGCACTGACACTTTTATCTGCTGAGAAGTTAGCACTGCAGCACTGCAGAGAAGCATGCTGCAGAAGAGCATGCATGCTGTAGAAGAGTATGAGAGATGCTGAAATTATCAACTTATCAACTTATAAAGCATCTCAGTCATCTGCTTCAACTGAAGTGAGATTCTCTTCAATCAGTAATTAATCTCTGCAGCACTTCTAACAGTGATGCTGACTGACTTCTTCTTAGAGTCAGCTATTCTGAGATGTTTTTTCATCTCAGAGATTCACACTTTCATCTTCTTTTATAGATGAGTAAGAGAAATCTCTTCAGTCTTGACAGAATCTGTCAATACTTAAAGCTCTGAGACTCTCACTCTGTACTACTTGAGTATCTGAGCTTCTTGTCAGAGCTGATACAATATCTTTCTGTGAGATAATACTTACAGAGAGACAGAAGTCATTGTTACAGATACAATGAAAATAACAGAAGTGAAAGAAGAAACAGATGTATAAAATCCTCCTCTTCTTCAGCTGCTTAGCACAGCACAGATAAGTGACAGTGCTGGTCAGAGACTGCATCAGAGCCTTCTCACAGAGAGAAGATAAAGAAATCACAGGACTCTACAGACTCAACTCAGCAGCATTCTGAGCAGGGCTCAGACATGCCACAGAAGAGGAACTACAGATTGAGCTTCTCAGAGCCACTGTCCCCAGAATCAAGCTCTTCTCAGAGTCCTCTCTGAATGATCACACAGGGTCATACATCACTGTGTTGGTTGAGGGGGGGGGCGGCATCACAACAGCGGCAGAGGGGGCAGGGAATGAACCAGACACAGACAAACCAGCCAGCAGAAGGAACAACACCTCACTGCAAGGCACAGCTACTACCGCCGCAGCCGCAAGAGATGCAGGAGAAGGAGGAGATGTGACAATGAGAGTGATGCTCCCGCAGCTCATTGACACTGCTGTCTCTGTCTCCAACCTGGCTTTCTTGACAGTCATGGAGGCTGCAGCTGCACCACAAAGACATTTAATCACTAGAAAACATCAGAATAAGTCCTTTATTGTCTTCTAAGAATGATACTCTCATGCACTCACTGTTGCAATTGAGAGAGAGAAGAAGAAAAATATGTCACAGAGAGAGAGAATCTTTTCAAAAAATCCTGTCACTACTGTTAGCTTTGTCTCTAAAACACACCACTTTTACAGAGAATTTCATATATAGAACAGAATATGATGAGAGATCTGCAAGTCACTTATTAACTACATTTTTCATATTTTAAATTGATATATAAGGAACTCACTTATCATGCATTTGATTTGAATAAAGATGAGAAAAGAAAGATCTACACAGTTAGTAGAAAAACTCATCTATTTCTTTATATCATGTGCAGTATACACACTGTTAATCTATTAATAACTATTACTATATAACAAAGATAACTCTCAATTCAGTAATCTTGAGAATATTGAGACTATACTCTTAAAGAGAAGAGCATTATCACATTCTCAGCTGTGTTAAGACCTTGCTACAGTTTCACACAGCTCATTGCTTTTATATAGATAATTTCATCTTATCTGAACTAGTTTTCAATCACTCTATGATATCATTCAGATATATTATAGAAAGATCTGATTGATAAATATAAGAATCTCACTTCTATATAAGATCAGCAGATTACTCTTTCTTGACAGTGAGATGCTACTGAGGTATCACTCTGACTACTCTCACTTATAGAATAAGAGAAGAGTATCTGCTCATTGTCTATATAGAATAGTTAGATGCTGACTTCTTATCAAAGAAGTCAGTAATTCATTTTTCTTCTACTGAAATATATATGAGAGTTACTGCATTCTTTATACAATCTTCTTAGTATACTAAGTATCATATCTGTGATATTCTCACAATAACTCTGTAGTCTACAAGCTCACTATTCAAGCAAGATAGTCAAGCTCACTTATACAGCTTCTCAAACAACTATCTCTATGTGACACCGCTGACTAGCCACTGCTTCGGTTTCATCATGTTACACCTATTACAGTTGATGCACACTTTATATTAATATTGATCAGTGACTTCTTTGAGAGTGATCTCAGAGACTCAGAAGCCTGTTTAAACAGCAGAAACTCTTGCTTATACATAGACATTTAAATCTATTCAGTTCATGGCATCTGCATCATTACTGTTCTTTGACATGAGTGTATAAGTCACTGAGATGTAACATCTTCTGTCACTGTTCTGTATACTCTTGAGCTTGATAAGATAGTCATTCAATATTCAGAGCTGTGTGTAGAAGTCTTCATAAGTCTAGTCTTTGTCTATGCTTATAAGAGTCTGTAAGAGTTTGAAAGTCAATATCTTCTTAAGCATGCTAATCTTTATTCAATTCTTTCAAGATTAATCACCTGCTTCTAGAATCTTGATGTTGAAGTCAGAAATGAATGTTGTAAGAGAAGTGTTCCTCTGTCAGACACTCTGTAATCAATCTAATACTTTCTGTTATATAACAGTGTCTCAGAACAGAATATCAAGATGTTTCATAATATTGTCAGACATTCACAATACTGATTCACATACTTTCATCTATGAATGAAACTTCTGTTTTATGTGATTCTTCAATCATTCATTGATATATCAATCTTGATTAGTTAATGAACTGATGGCATCTTCATCTACACTCAGTTTCACAAGCATTTTCATTCTCCATGAGTGAGTAGAGAGTGAGACTGAAAGTATTAAAATATGTGAAAGCATCTAAGCATTCTTTCAGTGCTTTTGTATTCAATTCTGTAGATGTTGAAATCACATGAGTTAATTGTTGAATCTTTTTGTATTAGAGTTGTTAAGTTGCATGCATATCAGCTATTTATTACTGTTGTAATTTCAACATTGCTCAGAACCACTGTGGTATCACTTCTATACTTGTGTTCAAAGGTTCTCTCATATTATCATTAAATATGATTATATCAATTATCAGATATATGATATCTGTGAAAGTGTAATTATATGAATATCTCATATGTCTGAGATGTCAGAACTCTCAGATCTTTCACTGATATTCTCTTATAAGATCTTACTCTCTTCATAAGATCTTATTGCAGAGTCAGAGTGACTGATGAGCAAGCTTCTATCTAGAAACTCAGTGTCTGATTAACTGTTTGACTGTTTCTCTATTTCTTACACATTGTTATGTGTTCAGATATCTCAATGAATAATTATTTCTAATAAGAAGATGATGAACATTTTTCTAGTATAAGAGACCTACACTGAATAGATTGATATAATATTGATAGGTCTTATATAACAAAGAGAAAAATGTTAGAGAAGGAAAGAAAGAGAAAGTGTAGAAATCAGCAATCAGAGTGGATATTTATACACATATATGATGATGTATGCAGTGAAGCTTCAGGGCGGAAGAATCTATATGTGTTTGTAGCGGCCGAGAATCGGTGATCGAGAATGGCCGAGAATCAGAGCGTACATGTTCAAGAGTGAAGTGGAAGAATCTATGAAGCGGAGTGGAAGAATCTATGAAGTGTAATGAAATAGTCTATATAATTGATCGGGCGCAGCCCGCCACAATCATGAATACATGCAGAAAACAGATCTTTATTACTAGAGAGAATGATTACAGCAATTCTCTGTTTTTATATTATAAAGATAAGTTATTCTTATTTCTTTCTTCTGTCTTTTCTCTTCTTCTTCAACTCATTACTAATTTTAAGCTGGTATGAAAACTATTAAAACACTCTTAGAAACTCTCAAAGTATAGACTAATCAAATTTCAAATTCACAAGAATCAAATTATATTCAATAATACTAATTATTTATTTTCTCTTAATAAAACAACAGTTACATCTTCTCTTCCTCTCTTTCAAATAAAACATGACTCATGAAAAGTGAGTATCATGTCAGACTATAATAATTAACACAGCTCTAGCACACAGAGCTATATATATACAGTGTGTACTGAACTGAGAGACTGTGTAAGTTATAAAGTGATAACAGCATCTCAAGAAGAGTTATGCAGCATGAGAAAGCTGTAACTCTCAGTTATATACACAGAGAATGAATTACTGCAGTAAGTGTATATACATTGTATAAAAGTAATGCTTTTTAATAATACTCAGTCTCTGACATTATGAAAATAGAGTCTCTTTGTGAGATTTATTTTTATCAAAGTTGAGAGATTTTATATTCTTTAAGACTATCTTTACATATCTTGTCTATGAAATTGATAAAGAAAATTATCAATTTCAGTATTCTATTCTTATTATTATTCAAGTGATAGTAGAGTTCACTCTGATCACATCTTTTAAGTGAATATTTTCTACTTATTCACATTTATACAGATATATTCTGATTATTTATTAGATGATATTAAAATAATAACTTATTACAGCTGTGTTACTCTCACTCTGAGAGATACACAGTTAATAATGAACATTGCAAAGACTCTGAAAAGTGAGTATTTTAAGAATACTGCAGCTCTGCTATCTTGATTATTATTATTTTTTTATTTTTTTATTTTTTTTTCATTGTGATTTTTTCTTGCTTTTGTTTTGTTTTTTGTTTTTTTATTGATTTTTTATATTTTATATTTTTTTTATAATTAAAATTATATAAATTATGATCTGTATTTAGAAAAGAAATAATATTTGATAATACTCTTTATTAAATTTTCAACAAATAAGCACTATATTATAATATTATGTAAGTGAGAAATGATTTCATAATCTTATTTAATACTATTCTCAATAATGAGATCAGAATTAAAATATAACTAAGAATTTAAATATATTCTTTATATAAGACTAGATTTTTATTTAAAAAGTGAATCTGAGATCTTTAATATTTGAGATAATATGATTTGAAATCAATGTGATGAATATAAATTATAATCAGAAGTAATACTTTTAGATAATATAATAACTGTAAAGTTTGATTCTGATCTCAGACACAGTTACACGGTCAGTCTAGTCAGAAGTCAGTTAAGAAGAAAATGAATTCATGATAATGCAGTGAAACAAGCTTGTATGAAAGATATTATAAATTTCTGATAATGTATTAAGATAGTAGTTATGACTGTTTAAAACTTCTATCACTTCATACTTGACATAGTAATAATTCAGTGTATGAGATGAGTATATGATCTGTATATTCTTAAGATCCAATCATATCAAGTCTTCTATCTTATATTGTTCAGTGAGATCTTAATGAACATTAATTCAGTTCTCTTAATCTTATTTAGCACTTGTCATAAAGACCTCTACTCAGTGATAAGTATCTCAGAGCTTTATTACTATATTATCAGTAATTTAAATTGAACTGTGAGAGTTTGATGTGAACTGTGTAATCTCTAGAAGATTTAACACTTTTATATAATAACTGTGTATAAGAAAGAACAGGCTTACATCTATTGAAATAGTATCTGAGTTATTGATAGCAATCTCTGTATGTAGAAGAAGATTATATCAAACATCTTATAAGTAATTACAGAACTTATAAAGATAATTCTTTACAGTCTGAAAGTATCTGTTCTGATACATCATTGATCTCAGAGTGATAAGCAGTTGATAAATAATATATAATTTTAAGAACTTGATAGATTCTTATTCAAAGAATACTCATGAATTGACAGTCATAATCTGATACTATAGATCTCAGTAATTTATATATCTGATAGAATAAGCTCTGTAGAAAGACTTCAGTAACTTATTCAGTATTTATCTTATTATAAGATTTCAATATTACATCTTTACTTAATCAGTTAATAATAATTAAAATATTCTTACAACTCTTACTCTCAGAGAGATTAATAGTGAAGTCAATTACTATATCTTACTAGATTCTATTAAAGATATTGAGTAATTTCAGTAAGTCTTCTCTATGATTCTTTCATAAGATAATAGAAGAATAATAGTTATAGTTTCAGATGAAATATCTGATACTGTTTAATATCTCAGAAAAGTAGAACTCTCAAGAGATTATTTAATACAGTTACTTATAATCTGAATAGTCAGTAATACACAAATTATGCATCTCTTGCATTATTCAGATATGTAAGAATTTGAAGTGAGAGACTTAGTATTATTCATGAAATTGCAGAGTATTATTATTATTAATTAAGCATTCTGAGATGTTGATTCTTATATATAGTTCTGAGAGAAATCAGAGTGCTTCTTGATATACTGCTTTAATAAGCACTTGAAGAAGTTCATCAGTTTGAGCTGTTATACATCATAATTCATTCAGTGTAGATTTAAGAGAAGTTGAGATATCAGTATCAGTGTTAATGTTGATATTGATATTGATTTAAAGAGAGTGTGTTCAAATTGAAGAAGTGTGTATAGTGTTATAAGTTATCTTATCATGATTAACTAGTATTTTCAGATTTAAGAGCTGATGCTCTTAATTCTTTCAGTGAGTGTCTGTTATATTAAATAGTATATCTTGCTCTTATTGTGAGAAGACATCTGTCATTGAGTTCTAGCTACTGAAGTGATAGTGTATTATGAAATGAAAATAACTTAATAGCTCAGATCATTGCATCTGTTATATCAGTAAGCTTATAGATAATAGTAAAGTGTTTGAGATTCTTATAATCTGTGATTATCTTAAATTTGAAGACACTTCAGAGCTCAGAGTCTTATTCTTCTAGACAGTATATAATTATAAAAAGTTTCTTTTCATAGATCTTGTAAATGTATTCAGTGAGATTTAGTTTCTTAGATATAAAGATGTATAATTGTAAGACATCTTTATCATTCTATTGTAATATTACTTCTTCTATAATATAGTCAGAGAAATCAGCTTCAACAACTATCTTATAATCAGAGTTAACTATTATTAATAGAGAGATGGTAATAAATATATTCTTCATCTGTGTAAATGTAGCTTTGATATCTGTTGATTATTAAAATACTAAGTTTTTCTTACTAAGTTCTGTAAGTGATCTCATAATATCTGAGAAGTTTCATATAAATCACTGATAGAAGTTAGCAAATTCAATGAAGCTTTATACATTCTTTACAGTATATGAAGCTTCTTATTCAAGAATAGTGAAGATCTTTTCAGAATTCATTTAAATTCTCTTATCAGCTTCTATGATAAAATCTAGATATTTTATACTCTTGACTTTAAAATCACACTTGTCAATATCTATTAATAGTTCTGCTTCTTATAATTATTATAATATTTTTTGTACATGCTCTTAATATTCTTTTCTGAACTCATCAGTAAAGATGAGAATGTTATCAAGACAATTAAATACAAACTCATAAAGAAAATCTCAGAGTGCTTAATTAATATACTTCTGAGATATACTGAGAGTGTTGATCAATTCAAAAGATATAATTACTCATTCAAAAAGATTATATTATGTTCAGAATACTATAAGTCACTCATATTCTTCAGTGATATAAATCTTATAAAAAGTGATGATGACATTTAACTTTATAAATCATTTAGCTTGTTTAATACAAGCTAGAGTTTCATTGATAAGAGATAAGAGATAGTGATTCTTCTTACTTAATCTATTTAATTCTTAATAGTTCACACAGAATCAGAGTTTTTTATCTGATTTCTTTGCAAAGAAAATAGAAGCTGCGGCAGAAGAGTTACTAATATATATAAATTCTTTATTCAATAGATTATTGAGTGTCCTTTGAAGAAGAAGTTCATCTTAGAATATATTATAAAGAGAGTCTCACAGTGATTCAGAATTCTTATCATTCTTCTTTTCTAACTTGATACTGTGATTTACTTCTCAGCCTTGTAAAGAGAGTAGGTTTATAATATTATCTTGTTGAAAGATATCTAGATATTTGTGATATTATTAAGAGAGTTTTATATCAGAATCTACTATTATAACACAGAAGAACTTTTCTAGAACTTTTTTAATATTGATCAGACTGATGAAGTAGATTGACACATGATTCTACTGTTGATAACTTTGTTAGAAGCTCTTTCAGAGCATTTCATATGAATTGACAGAGATCTGT
>NW_003101672.1:102485-125283 GCF_000003855.2 Blastomyces gilchristii SLH14081
AGATTATTACCTTCATATATATAAGCATCCTTTTATTAATTTCTCTGACATCTATGCTTAGTTTTATTATATAATAAGTGCAAACATCTTTTCAATTATCAAATTCTGCAAGAAGTCAGAGTCTTGATAAGAACATATACTAAACATTACAGTGTCTTATAACTGAAGATTTAATCATTGCATAGTAATATATATACTGATCATGAAACCGTGTCTGAGATCAGAATCAAACTTTACAGTTATTACATTGTCTAAAAGCATTACTTCTGATCATGATTTGTGTTCATCATATTAATTTCAAATCATGTTATTTCAAATATTAAAGATCTCACATTCACTTTTCAAATAAAAATCTAGTCTTAAATAAAGAATATATTTGAATTCTTAGTTACATTTTCATTGTGATCTCATTATTGAGAATGATATTAAATAAGATTATGAAATCATTTCTTACTTACATAATATTATAACATAGTACTCATTTATTAAAAATTCAATAGAGAGTATTATCAAATATCATTACTTTTCTAAACACAGATTATAATTAATATAATTTTAATTATAAAAAAAATATAAAATATAAAAAAAACAAAAAAACAAAAAATAAAACAAAAACAAGAAAAAATCACAATGAAAAAAAAAGAGAGAAAGAAAAAAAATAAAAAATAAAAATAAAAAAAATGAAGATCATACAGTCACAGCATCTTTAAAATACTCACTTCTCAGAGTCTTTACAATGTTTATTATCAATTATATATCTCTCACAGTGAGAATAATATAACTGTGATAAGTTATTATGTTAATATTATTCAATAAATAATCAGTATATATCTGTATAAATGTGAATAATTAGAAAATATACACTTAAAAAGTGTGGTCACAATGAACTCTGCTGTTACTTGAATAATATCAAGAGTAGAATACTGAAATCAATGATTTTCTTTATCAATTTCACAGACAAGATATGTGAAGATGATCTTGAAGAATATAAGATTTTTTGACTTCTGATAAAAATAAATCTCACTGAGAGACTCTATTTTTATAATATCAGAGACTGAGTATTATCAAAAAGTATTACTTTTATACAATGCACATGTACTTACTGCAGCAATTCATTCTCTGTATATATAGCTGAGAATTATAACTTTCTTACATTACACAGCTCTCTCTGAGATGCTGTCATCAGTTTACAACTTACACGGTCTCTCAGTTCAGTATACACTACATGTATACAGCTCTGCATGCTGAGACCGTGTTAGTCATAATGATCTGATATAGTACTCACTTTTCACAGACTATATTTTATTTAATTGAAGAAAGAAAAGAGAAGAGATGTAACTGCTGTTTTATTTAAAAGAGAAATAAATAATTGAATCTGTAGAAGATAATTTGATTTCTTCTGTATTTGAAATTTAATTAATCTATACTCTTCAATTTGAGAGTTTCTGAGAGTGTTTTAATAGTTTTCATACTAGCTTGAAATTAGTGATTGATTGAAAAAGAGAAAAAAGAGAAGAAAGAAATGAGAATAACTTATATTTATAATATGAAAACAGAGAATTGCTGCAATTATTCATTCTAGTAATAAAGATCTGTTTTCTGCATGTATTTCTAATACAGATTATATAATAACTGTATATAAAGAATATCAACAGTGCATGTATTAAATGAAGATAATATTATCATATAATACTATAGCTGTTTCTGTACATTTCTGAAAGCTGTTAATATTTTCTTTAAGTCTCTTTATATTTGATAAGTCAGTAATATATTTCAATATACTCTGTCTTTTATTATTATTATCATCATCATCATCATTGTCATTATTATTATTATTATTATTATTATTATTATTATTATCATTATTACTATTATTATTATTATTATTATTATTATCATTATTATTATTATTATTATTATTATTATTATATTATTTCTAACTGTCTCTTCTGTCTTCATCTCTCTTCAATACTTACTAAAATCAATTATGTTATTTCTCTTCAAATATTCTGCGATTCTGCAGATTATCAAGACATGTGAGTACTATTACAGATTGAAGAAAGAGAAGAAGAAGATATTTAAGTAAGAGAAGATAGATTGTAAGACATATTATAATGCCTTGAAGAGACTCTATAAGAAAGTAGAATAATAACAATTTTAAGTAATACTTCTGATAGATTTAGACTGAACTAAGAATAGAAATAATATAAATAGCATCATCTATAAGAGACTGAAAAAGAAGATAGTAAAGAGTTTTATATATTAGTAGTGAGATTAGAAGAAGTTCTGAGAATGATTTAAAATCAAGATAAAGAGAGAGAGAGAGAAGAAGAGTATTACTGTAAATAAGTAGTAGTAGAAGAAGATTAAGAAGATATTAAAGTAGAAGATAAAGAAGTTAAAACTGATAAGTTTTTTATTTATTAAGAGATAATAATTTTTGATAATACTTCTGTTCTCTAATTGATTAGCAGAAGCTGACAGAGAAGAAAAGAATTATAACCTTGTTCAGATCTTGAATATGCATCATGATTCAGAATATTAAGAAGACTGTGACGGGCTGCGCCTGATCAATCATATAGACTATTCCATTACACTTCACAGATTCCAACCACTTCATTCTCGAACGCGTACACTCCGAGTCTCGGCCATTCTCAATCACCGATCCTCGGCCGCCATGAATGTATATAGATTCTTCCACCCTGAAACTCCATCACATACATCATCACATACATGTATAAATATTCACTTTGATTGCTGATTCTCACACTTTCTCTTTCTTTCCTTCTCTAACATTTTTCTCTTTGTTATATAAGACCTATCAATATTATACTGATCTATTCAGTGTAGGTCTCTTACACTAGAAAAACATTCATTGTCTTCTTATTAGAAAATGAGTATTCACACATTGTCTTCTCATCAGAAACAATTATTCATTAAGAGATATCTGAATGTGTAACAATGTGTAAGAAATAGAGAAACAGTCAAACAGTTAAGCAGACACTGAGTTCTCAGATAGAAGCTTGCTTATCAGTCACTCTGACCCTGTAATAAAATCTTACAAAGAGAATATCAGTGAAAGACCTGAGAGTTCTGACACTCAGATGTATGAGATATTCATACAATTACACTTCTTCAAGATTTCACAGATATTATACACTCAATGAACAACATGTCTAATAACAATATGAGAGAACTCTTGAATATGAGTATAGAAGTGATATCACAGTGACTCTGAGTAATGTTGAAATTGCAACAGCAATAAATAGCTGATATGCATGTAACTTAATAACATCTAGACTGACCGTGTGACCGTGTCTGGGACCAGGACCAGATTTTTTGATAGTCTCATTACCAATTCGACTGATCCCATTACACGGTTTTAACATTAGATAGTAGTTCCATACTGTCCCAGTGAGACTTACTGTCTCCTCTTGTCACATTTTCCAAATGAGACCATGATTTCCACTTCTCAATTTAAATTATTTTTATTGCTTTAAATGACTTTAAATCTCATTTGAGTGTTATCAAAAAGCGTTACTTTTTAAAAAATTAAAAATAGTCTAAAAAAAACCTTAAAATGTCTAAAAATAGTAACTTTATGCCAAGAATGGAACTAAATGAGATCAAATGAGACTACTTTCTCATTTTTTTCAAGTCATGATTCTATTTTAAGATCTGATATATAGTCACTTTACATGTTTTTTTGATAGCCAGTCCCAGCGGGATTCACGCCAAGAAATGTATGGGACCAGACCAAATGGGACCAAACGTGAAATTCGTGATCCCGGCGGCCAGTCTAATAACATCAATATGAAGAGATTCAATAATTATCACAATAAGAAACTCAGACAATTTCACCACTTACAGAATTGAATACAAAAGCACTGAAAGAATGCTTAAATGCTCTCATATATTTTAATACTTCTGATCTCACTCTCTACTCATCATAAAGCATGAAAATGCTTATAAAACTGAGTGTGAATGAAGATGTCATCAGTTTGCTAACTAATCAAGATTGATATATTAATGAACAATTGAAGAATTATATGAAACAGAAGTTTTATTCATGAATGAAGACATGCAAACCAGTGTTGCAAATATCTGATAATATTATCAAATATCTTGATATTCTGTTCTGAGACACTGCCATGCAACAGAAAGTGTTAGATTGATTACAGAGTGTCTGACAGAGAAACACTTCTTTTACAGTATTCATCCCTGACTTCAACACCAAGATTCTAGAAGTAGATGATCAATCTTGAGAGAATCAAATGAAGATTAGCATGCTTAAGAAGATATTAACTTTTGAACTCTTACAGACTCTTGTAAGTGTAGATGAAGACCAGACTTATGAAGGTTTCTGCACACAGCTCCGGACATTGAATGACTGTCTTATCAAGCTCAAAAGTATACAGAACAGTGGTAGAAGACATTACACTCACACATGTGTGCTGAGAAATAACTCAGTCACTCACATACCTGCACTGAAGAATAACAAAGATGCAGATGTCATGAATTGAGTAGACTTGAATGTCTACACACAAGTAAGAGTTTTCACTGTTTGAACAGGCTTCTGAGTTCCTGGGATCACTCCTGAAGAAGTCACTGATCAACATTAACATGAAGTATGCGTTAACTGTAACTGATCAGAATACATCACTTTCAACTGTTAATTGATCTATGTATCTTCTTAATCAAGAGAAAGATCAGTCTCTTCTTATTTAAAGAATGAATCAGTGTCTGTTCATGCCAATCACATTACAGTGAAGAAAGATTCAGAAGATAACTATAAGAATTCTCTGATGAAACAGAGAAAAGATTAGCTTCTGTTCAAATTTGTAAACAGAAGCTTGAAGAGATCAGATAATAATGATTTAAAGAGAAAATGACACTAAATGTGATTCTTGTATCTACTGTGATTAATAACATGTATAATATGAAAGCTGTGATAGACAGCAGTCTATATCACTATGTAATGATTAAATCTTCAGTTATAAGACATTATAACCTTCAGTGTATTCTCTTATCAAAATCCTGACTTCTTGCAGAATTTGATGATTCAAAAGATGTTTGCACTCATTACATAGTGAAACTGAACATAGATGTCAGAGAACATCAGTGTGAAGATATCTATGTATATGAAGTTAATAATCTTGATTATAATCTTATATTAGAACTTGTCTGACTATCTGAACAAGGCATCTTATTGAACACTTGAAACAGGAGTTTAATATTTCCTAACAATGATAGAGTTCATGAGGATGATATTCATAAGACTATGAATCTGACACAGATCCCTGTCAACACCTATAAAATACTCAGAAAAAGAAGTTACTGAAAGAATTACTAACAGCAGAATCATGTGTCAATCTATTCCACTAGTCTGATTGATATTAAAAAGGCTCTAGAAAAGTTATCCTGTATTACAATAATAGATTCTTGTATAAAACTCTCTCAATATTATCATGAATATCTAGATGTCTTTTAACAAGATAATACTATAAATATATCTCTCTTACAAGGCTCAGGAGTAGATCACAGTATTAAGTTAGAAAAGAAGAATGATAAGAACTCTGAGACATCATGAGAGTCTATTTATAACATGTCTCAAGATGAACTTCTTCTTCTTTGAAAGACACTCAATAATCTGTTGAATAAGAAATTTATACATATTAGCAACTCTTTCACTGCAGCTTCTATTCTCTTTACAAAGAAATTAGATGAAGCACTCTGATTCTGTGTGAACTATTGAGAATTGAACAGATTAATCAAGAAGAACTACTATTCTTTATCTCTTATCAATGAAACTCTAGCTTGCATTGAATAAGCTCAATAGTTTATAAAACTAGATATCATTACTGCATTTCATAAAATCTGTATCACTGAAGAAGATGAATGACTTACAGCATTCTGAACATGTTATAATCTCTTTGAATGAATAGTTACATTCTTTGAACTAGTCAATACTCTCAGTACATTTCAGAAGTATATTAACTGAGCACTTCAGAATTTCCTTGATGAATTTATATCTGTATATCTTGATAACATTCTCATCTTCACTGATAAGTTTAGAAAAGAATATCAAGAACATGTACAAAGAGTATTACAACAATTATGAGAAGCAGAACTATTAATAAATATTGACAAGTATGACTTTGAAGTCAAGAGTATTAAATATCTAGGTTTTATCATAGAAGCTGATAAGAGAATTCAAATAAATCCTGAGAAAGTCTTCACCATTCTTGAATGAGAAGCCTCATATACTGTGAAAGATGTATGAAGCTTCATTGAATTTACTAACTTCTATCAGTGATTTATATGAAACTTCTCAGATATTGTAAGATCACTTACAGAACTTATCAAGAAGAACTCAGTATTTCAGTGATTAGCAGATGCTGAAGCTGCATTTATACAGATAAAGAAGATGTTCATTAATATCTCTCTACTAATAATATTTAATTCTGATTATAAAACAGTTGTTGAAGCTGACTTCTCTGACTATATTACAGAGAGAGCTATATTATAATATGATGATGAAGATGTCTTATAATCATGCACTTTCATATCTAAGAAATTAAGTCTCACTGAATACAACTATGAGATCTATGATAAGAAACTTCTTACAATTGTACACTATCTAGAAGAATGAGACTCTGAACTCTGAAGTATCTTCAAATTTGAGATAATCACAGATCATAAGAATCTCAAGTACTTTACAACTATCTATAAACTCACTGAATAATAGATACAATAATCTGAGTTCTTAAGCTGCTTTCATTTTACAATA
This sequence comes from Blastomyces gilchristii SLH14081, assembly GCF_000003855.2. Lineage (NCBI taxonomy): Eukaryota > Fungi > Ascomycota > Eurotiomycetes > Onygenales > Ajellomycetaceae > Blastomyces > Blastomyces gilchristii. Next base: position 109,276 of record NW_003101672.1, read on the forward strand.
TACTACTATCTCAGCAGCCAGAACTTGATAACAGATGCTCTCTTATAATGAGAGTAAGATATGCCTTCTGATGTAACAGACACCTGTTGAATGAACTGAGAACATCAGCTTCTAAATCTGAAGATATTAGTTAATCAAGATGAAACAACTCATGACACTATACACACTTCTCTGATTACAACACTCTCTCTCTGAACTGTCATCAATATTAATACTGATACTGATACTGATATCTTGACTTCTTCTGAATCTACACTGAATGAATTATAACATGTAATCACTCAAACTAATGAACTTCTTCAAGCACTCACTGAAGTAGTATATCAAGAAGCACTCTGATTCCTCTCAGAACTATGTATAAGAACTGATATCTCAGAATGCTTAATCAATAATAATAATACTCTACAGTTCTGTGAGCAATGTTGAGTCCTCTACTTCAAACTCTTACACACTCAGATAATGCAAGAGATGCATGATTCATATATGATCAGTCATCTAGATTATGAACAACTGTATTAAATAATCTCTCAGAAGTTCTACTGATCTGAGATATTAAACAGCATCAGATGTTTTGTCTGAAACTGTAACTATTGTTTCTTCATCATCTCATGAAAGAATCATAGAAAAGGCCTGCTGAAATCACTTAATATCTCTGATAGAATTTGATAAGATATGATAATTAACTTCACTATTAATCTCTCTGAGAGTAAGAACTGTAGAAATGTTCTGATCATTATGAACTGATTGAGCAAGAATGTTATATTGAAATTCTGTGATAAGATGAATACTGAACAAGTCACTGAAGCTTTTCTAAGAAGCCTGTTCTATCAGATGCATGAATTACTGAGATCTATAGTATCAGATTAGAGCTGTCAATTCATAAACACTCTCTGAATAAGAATCTATCAAGTTCTTAAGATTATATACTGTTTATTAATTATCTAACACTCTGAGATTAATGATGCATCAGAATAGATAATTCAGACTGTAAAGAATTATCTTTGTAAGTTCAGCAATTATTTATAAGATGATTGATATGATCTTCTTCTATATACAGAGATTACTATCAATGATTAAGATACTATTTTAACAGATATAAGCTCATTCTTTCTTATATATGAATATCACATGAAAGTGTTAAATCTTCTAGAGATTACACAGTTCATATCAAATTTCTACAGTTCAATTCAGATCACTGATAATATAGTAACAAAGCTCTGAGATATCTGTAACTGAGCAGAGACCTTCATGATAATTATGAAACAAGATTAAAAAGATTGAATCAATATCTGACAAGATTCTGCAGAGCAGTATAAGATAGAAGATCTTATATAATTGAATCTCAAGAATATATGAATCACATGTTCATCTCATACACTAGATTATCATCATATCAGATATAAAGTGATAGAAGTTCTAGATAGTTATAACTACTATCTTGACACATCATTAGAGATTTATAATATCTTTCACACAAGTTTGCTCTGCTATATCATCACTGATCTGTTCTCTTCTTAACTGACTTCTGACTGACAATCACCAGGGATTATAGAAGAAGAAAATGAGCTTAAGTGAGAGATTGAAGATATTCTTGATGAGAGATCACACAGCTGCAGCTGACAATATCTCATGAAATGAGTCAGCTATGATTAACTGACCTGAACTCTGAGTTCTGTATTATCTGAAACAGCGGCTCTTGACTGATGAGAACTGCTTCTGAAAAGAAGGAACTAATGTAGTGAGCTGTGCCTGATCAATTATATAGACTATTTTATTACACTTCACAGATTTCAATCACTTCATTCTTGAACATGTACACTCCGATTCTCAGCCATTCTTGATCACTGATCCTCAGCTGTCACAAACACATATAGATTCTTCCACCCCGAAACTCCACCATGCACACCACTACATACATGTATAAATATTCACTTTGATTGCTGATTCTTGCACTTTCTCTTTCTTTTCTTCTCTAACATTTTTCTCTTTGTTATATAAGACCTATCAATATTATACCAATCTATTCGGCGTAGGCCTCTTACAAAGACAGCTCTACTCTCTAAGCATGTTAATCTACTTACTACTGAGATGAAACCTAAGACAGTAGATCAGAAAATGCAGAATTTTAAGATACAGATTAATCTAACTGAGAGAGAGCAGTGAGAACTCTTCTCTGAGAAGATAGTGAAGAAAGATTTTGAGATGATTATTATCTCAGATAAGAAGAAGAAAAAGAAGAATAAGAATAAGAAGTGAATTATAAAGAATGATAAGAAGAATAAGAAAGAGAAGAAAGATAATAAATAGAAAAACTTTTATTCTTTTTATATTAGTTAGTTATAAGTTCATAATTATTAATAATTAAAATTGATTTTAAGTTTTCAAAAATTATTGTACAAGTTGTAATCAATGTTAGAAATAATATATATATATATATATTTAACTATCATAATTCACAAATCACTATAATATAAAAGTATTAACATTTTTTCAATATTGATATTTATAATATTAATATATTTTTAATAATATTATCTGATAATGTAATTTAATAACACTCTCTTTCAGAATATTAATATATTTCAAGAAATTTAACAGAGATTAATCAAGATTATTTATTTACTTTTATACATTGATGATATTCAATCTGAGTTAGTACTAAAATTATAACTAAGTTAAGAAAGAAGATTATTTTCTCTTATAATAATTTTTCTTATATACATCAGTAATCAGTTATTATCTTTATTAAAAATAAATTATTATCTTTTCTAAATCTTTATTATATCTTTTGAATTCACTTCTTTCACTTCTTTAACTTCTATTGAAGATTTATAAACTCTTTAAGAAATCACTATAAATTATAAAGTCTATATTATTTACAATTCAATACAGAATACTCTCTTTCAATTATAATAAATGATTACTTCATTCTTCATATCTGATTTCAGGTCATGAAATATATGAAAAACTCAACATAAATATCAAGATAAACTATGAAATAATTATTAACAGATTGTATTATAAATTACTGAAAAGTCATCTCTCAACTATAATTACTATAACTTTATTTAGAAACATTTATCATGAACTAATTATAAGTGTGGTTAAATTTTCTAACATCTGAAGTTATCAGAATATAAATAATAAAGGAAAAATAATTAGAAAATTACTACTGAGCTGATAAGTTACTCTATCAGATAATGATTTTTAATAACACTAACTTTCTAATTTGAAAAAAATTATGTGATAATAATCACATATCAGTACTCTGATTTCATAATCTTTATCTGATAACTTTTATGAATAATTACTTTGTATGTATATATCTCTGAATATTTTTCTTCAATTAATTGAAAACTCTGAATTCTGAACACTTCTTCCAATACTTAATTCAAATCTTTATATTTTATATCAATTATATCTTCAGTTCAATCTTGAGATATACTACAAAGTTAATATACAATATCTAGAATTAGAGTTAAAGAATTATTAAAGAGTGTCTCTCACAGTGAATGTATAAACTAGTATAAACAATCTTGTATTTATGACAGTTATATGTTATTATATTGATGAGAACTGAACTTATCAAGAGATATTAGTGAGAAGATACTGATCTTTCTCTTGAGTGAGAAGACATGTAGACTGATTAGTAGTTAAAAGTGATGTATTCTGATTAGTTACAGTTAATATACACTCTGTGTTGATATTGATCAGTGACTTCTTTGAAAGTAATCTCAGAGACTCAGAAGCTTGTTCAGATGACAGAGACTCTTATTTATATATAGATATTTAAGTCTACTCAATTCATGATATCTGCATTATTTTTATTACTCTTTGACACAGATGTGTAAGTAACTGAGATGTAATGTCTTCTATCACTGTTCTGTATTCTCTTAAGCTTGATAAGATAGTCATTCAATATTCAGAGTTATATACAGAAGTCTTTATAAGTTAGGTCTTCATCTACACTTATAAGAATCTGAAAGAGTTCAAAAGTTAGTGTCTTCTTAATCATCTTAATCTTCATTTAATTCTCTCAAAATTGATTATCTGCTTCTGGAATCTTGATATTGAAATCAGAAATGAATATTATAAGAGAAGTATTTCTCTGTTAAACACTCTGTAATCAATCTAATACTTTCTATTGCATAGCAGTGTCTCAGAACAGAAAATTGAGATATTTAATAATATTATCAGGTATATGTAATGCCAGTTCACATGCCTTTATTCATGAATGAAACTTCTGTCTCATGCAATTCTTCAATTAATCATTAATATATCAATCTTGATTAGTTAATGAACTGATAACATCTTTATTCATACTTAGTTTCATAAGCATTTCCAATCTTCAATACGAATAGAGAGTGAGATTAGATGTATTAAAATATGCAGAAGTATCTAGATGTTTCTTCAGCACTTGTATATTCATATCTAATTTAATTGATATTAAAATTGCTTATGCAGAAGTTTCTAGTTAGAATAATTATTGAATTTCCTCATATTAATATTATTAAGTTGCATGCATATCAGGTATCTATTACTATTATAATTTCAACATTACTCAGAGTCACTGTGACACTGTGTCTATGCTCACATTTGAGATTTCTCTCATATTATTGATTAACATAGCTATATCATTTATTAAATATATGATATCTGTGAAATCAGAAGAAGTGTAATTATATGAATATGTCATATATCTAAGATGTCAGAACTCTCAGATCTTTCACTAATATTCTCTTATAAGATCTTATTACAGAGTCAGAGTGACTGATGAGTAAGCTTCTGTCTAGAAACTTAGTATTCACTTAACTGATTAAGACTTAGTATCTGCTTAACTGGTTATTTATTTCTCTTATTTCTTATGCATTGTTACATGTTTCAATATCTTCTCAATGAATAATTGTTTGTAATAAGAAGACAATAAATATTTTTCAAGTATAAGAAGTCTACATTGAATAGATCAGTATAATATTTATAGATCTTATATAACAAAGTGAAAAACATTAGAGAAGAAAAAAAGAGAAAGTGCAGAAATCACTGATTAAAGTGAATATTTATACATGTACATGATGAAGCTTCAGAGTGAAAGAATAGAAATTCTGTGTATGCAGTGAAGCTTCAGAGCGGAAGAATAGAAATTTCAGCAGTTTTTCAGCTGAGAATTGACAACTGAGAATGAAGGCTCTCAGTGAAATCTATGAAGTGTAATGAAATAGTCTATATAATTGATCAGGCGCAGCCCGCTACAGAGACTATAATAAAAGAAAAATATTAAAAGATATTATATAGCTGTTTTAACAGACTATATCTGATCAATTTTCACCTCTTTATATTCAGATATTTCTGAATTCATTTATTGTCTTATAGCTGCTTAAGTGTCTGACAGAAAGTCTATTAAATATTTAATTCCTGTCTCAGTTCAGAATAAGAATCTCATATTTAATTGATTTAAATCATACTTCTCTTTTAATCTGACTCTGAGACTATTGTATAGTGCACAATGCATTATAATATACTAAGAATTTTCATTTGCATGCAGAGTGAGGATTCTGTTGAATCAAATCTATTATCAAATCTTTGTATATAAGATTTGAAATAATCATGTTCTAGTTTCAGCTGAATTATAAATGAGAATATTTTCTTTTTACATTTAATGAAACAAGATTTTCACTTGAGTTTTGTTTCAAATCTTGAATAATATATACTCTTCTTTTATTTCTGCCAGCTTTCATTTCACTTATCTAAATAAGATTCTTTTATCTTTCTCTTTATAAAAGACTAGATCACTGTTTTTTGAATAGATTTGCTTAATTCTGAACTCTTTTTTACAGCTGAATCAGTCAATTGATTGTCATGAATATTTATATAAGTAGAAACTTAGTGTAGATAAATTATCAGTTTTAATATTCTTCTCTTTTGAATTTTCATAACAGAATTTAAAATCTGTTTAAGATTCATTTGATCATTATAAATCTCACTATTTCTAAGTCTTTTTAAATCAGCTTGACTATTAGAGAATATTTATATCTCTTTTAAACTATTTTCTCTTTTATAAGATTTTATTTCAATGAGTTTGAAAGCTTTCATTATTACAAATAGTTCAGTATTAAAGACTTCAGATTCATAGTCTAAATTTCAGACATCTGAGATAAAATTAATATTATCTTCAGTATCAGTGTGGTTCGGAAGAACGTACAATCACCGGATAATAACGCGGCCGCTTCCGAACTTGCTTACGAATGTAAAGAGGCCATAGCGGCCATCAATTAATTTAGTGTATAGTATATAAGAAGCCAGTGTACACCTGTAATCATACACTGACTTAAGCAACCTTTGAATCACATCTGATAGCATGTCTAAAAACTGGTGAGAAGTGCAGACTTCTTCAGAACATGATAATTTCATCTATGAAGTGATTCATAGTTATCATGTCAGTGTGGTTCTAGAACATCTTAAAAGATAGTGTATAAAGTGTGATGAGTGAAAGAGCATCTGATTGATACTGCTTCACTTATTGAGGGAAAACTTCACACCCAGGCGAATGCCATGTATGAGACATGAATGAATGCGGTGTGAGAAAGAGAATGAGAGTGATGAACCAGATTCAAAGAAGTCCACTCCCTACTCAAAAGAAGGATAAAAAGAGAGAGTAGTCATCACCGGAGTCATACAATGATAACAGAAATCATATAATGATATAGCAATATAACAATATGACGATATAACAATATAGTAATATAATGATATAGTGATATAACAATATAGTAATATAATAATAGACATCATACAATTAATAAGAAATCACTGAAATGAATATCTTCTCTAGTTAATATAAACAACACTCTTCTCTGCTATCTGAAACAGAAGATATACAGAACCTCTCAGAGAGTTTACTCAAAGCAGTAAGAAAAGCAGCTGAAACTGCTGAACTGAAATCAAAGCTCTGTACATGTACAAGAATTCTAAATGAGATCAAGATCTTGCATACACAGTGACAGGCTGAGATGAAAGTCAAACAATAATTAGTATTTACTGCAGATCAAGTATTCACTATAAAGAGCTTCACTGATGCAATCATCATTATTAATAAGAATAGAGAAAACCAGATCTTAGATCTACAGCAGAAGATTAAATATTTACACAGATAAATAACTATACTGAATCTAAAGATCTTATTATAATTATTTACAATCTCTTTAGAAGTGTATATATTATCAGAGATCACTGTACAGAATGAGAATCTGAGTATAAGATATATTAAGCTGAAAGATCTGTCAGAGCTATTAAGCTTTAATAATAACTGAAAAAATGATGCTATAATCAGCTAACTAAGTCAGATGTGATTATATTATTGAATTAAATATGAACTCATAGACAGATAGTTAACAGAATTTCAACAAGTCTTAAGATCTGCTGTATTTCTATATAAAAAAGTGAAGTCATTATAAATAACTGATAAAAAAATGAATTTCATAGATTTGAAGTAATATTCATTTTTATAAACATGAAATGAGTTTTTCAAATGAATCTTATATAACTTTGAGAAAGTGAATATATAAGATAAGTATTATAAATACTTCACTGAGTGTAGATAAGTAAGAAATCTTATATCATATTTCATATACTTCAGTTTACACTATTTTATATTGAATAAAGAGTTTTCAACATCTTTCTGTTTACAGATCTTCATTCATAGTCTTACACCTGAGTTAAGAGTAGAATAAAAATACTTAATCTCATAATCAGATACAGTGAAAGAAGTATATAACATTCTTATTGTATAGAAATAAGTGAGTCAATTATAATAGAAAATACTGCAATTGAGTATATTTCAGCAGAGAATAGATTATCAGACTTCTATAACACAAGTTATACACTCAGATGCAATGAATTTAGATCTGAATATTATCACTAAAGTACTGAATTCTCTGAAAAAGAGATTCTCTGAGTGAAAATCTTGATATTATGAGTATTAAGCTTGCTTCAACTGTGAATATTAAAATCATGATATAAAAGATTGCACATAGTATACACAGTTAAGAAAAGTAAGAGAGTTAAAAAACTAGCAGAATCAGTGAGCTTGAAGACACTTACTAATATTCTATGAAAAGTCTTCAAGATGAAAGAGATGCCTGTATTAGATGATTCTCTGAATTCTGTAAATATTAAGAGAAAGCAGGCTTCTGAATGAGATGTAGATAAGAATGATGAAGTGAATACTTATCTCAATATCTTAAGACCTGAAATATTAATATATAAGAAGCACTTGAGTAAGAATTGAGAGATGACTGTAAAAGTGTTAACAGACACAGAAGCTTCTACACAATATATTAACAATTATATAATTTAAAGACTGAAAGAGATCTGCTGAGTGAAGAATTTCTGATATATAAGATTATCTGATAACTAATACTTGATATCACTTATAAGAGTAAGAGTTCTCTTGCACTTCAGAGAATGATCTTGCTACATTTAAGTATGAGAGCTGTAGAATATGAAATACAATCTTATTCTCAGACTCAATTGATTTCAAAAATTCAATTCACAGATTCAATGATATATATATTATATATGATTAACTGATAGAAAGAAAACAGTTCATATAATTCTATTAACTGATATGAGAAGAACATTTCACATCTCTGATATAGAAGAGTTAAATCTGCTTATATATTAATAAGCAAAGAGAATAATTCACAAGATCTTATCTGAAAGCATTCTGTATATTATACAGAATCTGAAAGTGAAGAAAATCAAGATAAAGAATATATGAAAGAACAAGTATATGAAGAAGCTTCTGAAGAAGTATGAAAAGATCTTTTAAACAGATCTTTCATCAGAATTGTCACTGAAACAAGAATTTGTATATGAGATTGACACAGAGAATGTAAAACCAGTTAATCAGAATGCATACTCTCTATTACAAACATATCTTGAAGAATAGAAGTATCAGATCACAGACCTTCTAGAACATAGTCTTATATAACTCTTATCAAGTACATGAAGCTTCTCAGTTCTATTTGTGAAAAAGACAGATAAGAAGTAATGAATATGTATTGATTATTAAGCACTTAACAAGCTTATAATTAAGAATAAATATTTACTATCACAGATTCAATAACAGTTGAATACAGTTGAAAACACTTAATATCTATCAAAGATTAATCTTCTCTCAGAATACTGACAGATCTATGTAGATAAACTGTTAATCTCATAAACTGTGTTTAATATATAATGAGAGAAGTTTGAATTCCTGACAATGTCATTCAGTCTAATAAATACATCTGTTATCTTTTAAACAATGATGAATACAATTCTGTATAAACAGAATGAAATCTTATATCTTATATATCTTAATGACATTCTAGTCTTTTTAAACTTATATAATGAACATCTGAAACATCTCAATGAAATGCTTATAACTCTGACAGAGTATAAGCTCTATATTAAATCAATAAAGTATGTGTTTGAAATGAAAGAGTTGAAGTTTATAGAATATGTAATAAGTGATGACTGTATACATCTCATCTCAGAGAAATTGAATATTATAGTGAATTGACTGTGACTGAGAAACATATATTATGTATAACAGTTTCTTGAGTTAGTCTTATATTACTGCAGATTTATCAAGAATTTCACATAAATATCTACACTACTCTCAGATCTCTTAAAAGAAATAGATGCAAATCTGCAAAAGAAGAAGTTTCATTTAATTATCAGAAATATCACATGTGAAGAGACTTTTCTCACACTGAGAAAATGTGTAATAATATTCTCAGTGCTTCTTTAACTAGATCATAATAAATCTTTCTATATTGAGATAAATGCATCTGAATAAGCTATCAAAGACACTCTTCTACAGATGAGTAAGAATAGTAAGCTGCACTCAGTGATATACAATGATAGAAAACTATCAGATGTCAAGCTCAATTACTCAGTATATAAAAAGAAATTACTAGTATTATTATTATTATTATTCTTCAATTATAGATGTATACAGTCAGAGACTATGACATCTATCTGAGAACTATTAGTTCTCAGGGTTTTTCCTATATCTGTAAAGTTAACTATTATACATTCATCAATTTCAGATATATAAAATCAGAAAATTCCAGCTCAGAATACAAAAACTGTTTATAAATTACAGTGTTTTAACATCTTCTGATACTTTGAAATCATTTGACAATATCATGACAAAGAAAAAGAGAAAGAGAACACAGTCTTAAAGATAGACACATTAAATAGATAGATAGAAAGAAATTGAAAGAAAAAGATAAAGTAAAGAGAGCTACAGAATAAGATCTCTGCAGTTTACATCTTAAGCTATATACATATTTTAACACTCTATATAATCAATCATCATCTCTGTTCTCTCAGGCCTGCTTCAGGAATTATCATTCCCTCTAAAGAGCTGCCGCCCAGCTAGCTCCTGTAACTAGCTTACTCATAAGTGAGATTCTTACTAAGAATAACATCAGAGCTACTCAATTCTAGTTAAGTCTCTAATCTTTCAGCTGTCAATCTCAGCATTCCAGCCTATCAATTGACTGTCACAGTCTTGCTTGCACTAATCACCTATTAAGAGTGCCTAGGCCTTGTCTCATCTAGGTCCTTGCTAGGCCCAGGGTGTCCTAATTGAATAGTTATTAAATCTCATTCCCTGGAAGTGGGTGTCTAGAGTGAGGAGAATGAGACCTGGTCAGTTAAGCTTGATAATGATTCACTATTCTGCAGACACTCTAGATCTCAATCACTCTAGTACTGATCTAACTTGAAGTGTCTGCAGGGCTGTTAATCCTAAGATCAGTGAGAATTAGCGCCCGGGAACCCCCAGGATGAATATCTTAAGCTTGATGATGATTCACTATAGTGCATCCAGGGGCCCCCGGTACTGTTTTATGACTTAACAGTGGAAGCTGTGGTTAAGATGGCTCTCACAGGGTTCGAACCTGCCCCCTCTTGGCATTCATTCCCCGGGGGGAAGGCCGCTAATTGAGGCTTCATGGTAGCGTAGTTAACCACTACGCCACCGGGCCAAAAAATTGCTAGTAATTAAACACAGACTGGCATTGTGAGATAGATATATCAATAACAGGTATATGACAACAGTGATCACAGATTATAAAAGCCTTGTCTATCTATAATTAATAATAAAACCTTTCAAATGCTTAGCATATTGAATCTCAGAGTTTTAAGTATACAATCTTTATATTAAATACTGAAAGAAATTGAATACTGTGATATCTGATGCAATCAGTTACAGACCTGATTTCATGAGTGAGAGTTCTGTGAACTAGATATAAGAAAAGTTTGTATTAAACATGCTGAGAGAGTGTAAGAAATCAGAATGAGTGAATGCAATGATCTCTTACTTAAAGAACAGTAAGATGTCAGATAATAAGTATCTTATGAAAGTAGTAGAAGAGATGCTTTCAAACTTCAAGCTAAGGAAATTGAAAAATGATGTTATGCTTTACTGTGATCTAGAATATATGAAAGCTCTCTATCTAGAATATTTATTTAGACACAACTTGATGACTCACATACATAAGAAATTCAGTCACTTAGAAAGCTCTGAACTTATAAGTATACTCAAATCAAGAGTATACTGACCAAGTATGACTGAGAACATTCAGATATATGCTCACAAGTGCCTGAATTGTCAGATTACAAAAGAATCTAAGAAAGAGTTAGAACATGAGAAAGTGTAATATCAGATAAAGTGTATAATACAATCATTTAAATAATGAGAGATGAATCTCATAGATATATTACTGTAAACATTAAATAAAAATCAATGAATAATCACTGCTATTGATTACACTACTGACTGATCAGTTATGAAAGCAGTTTCAGAGATAATAGAGAAGATAGTAATGAAGTTTCTATATAATAAGATCTATATCAACTATGAAATACTGTGTGAGATTCTAACTGATAATAGTGTGAATCTCATAGAAGAAGTGATGAGGCATTTCATAGGTCAGTTATAGACAAGATATTGTAGAACAACACTATATCACTCACAGATAAATGAGAAAGTAAAACACTGGAATGAAATCTTGAGTAATATGCTGATAAAATATCTAGTGAGTAAGTCTATAAGATTATGAAATGAATATCTCAGTTAGATACTATTAGTCACATGAATTCAGCAGCATGCAGTCTTCAAGTGTTTATCATTCTATCTGTTGTATGAATTACATCCACGCATTCTGAAGAATGCTTTGAAAAAGATGAGAGAGAAAACAGTAGTTACAGATGCAGTAGTAGCAGTGGCAGACACAACAGTCATGAATATAAAATCAAGATTAAAAGAGATCAGTCACACATGTACAAAAGCTAACAAGTTACTTCTAAACTGAGCAATTCAATTGAAAAGAATACAAGACTCACTAGTTAAGAAATTAAGTCTCAAGATGAGAATGTAAGTTCTTGTATACAATAAGAGTTCTGAGAAGTTTCAATCTAGATGATTTGAGCTATATAAAATACTTAAATCACATTCTCTGAGAATATACACATTGAAAGAATTAGAGAAACAGATCTTATATAACTTAATAAATGATTCATATCTTATAAAAGTAAAGATGTAAGATCTGAGTGAATTATAATTATTCAAAGCACTATTATCAGTATTGAAAAAGAAGAGACTTATAATTGAAAAGTCTCACAAAGTAAGAGAAATTATAGATGCTTATGAATCAGATGATCTCACTTATTTCAATCTTTTCACAATTATAAGAAAAGAATGAAAAGAAATGAAGAAATCAGATGAATATCACACTCTAATAAGTAATGAGACTGTAGCCGATTGTATGATAATACACTGCAGATAGTAGATGTAACACAGTAAAGAGCAGTCTCAAAGTAACAGACTTATATGTGAATCAGATTACAGAAGAAAAAGAAATTCAGAGTTGAATTCAACTATTTACATCAGTTCAATTGTGAAGATAACAGAGAATGAATCATCTGAAATATTCACAGATGCATGAGATCAAGTCATCTTAATCTCTGAAGATGCTTAGAGATCAGGTGAGATTAGTTTCAATGAGCTGTTCACTGTAGTGATCTGAGCAGGCAAAGAGAGACAGTATAATATGTGAGATAGAATCACAAAAGATAAAAGCTGCTGAACCTAGTCACTGAATACTGTATTATATAGAGATTGTGTAAGAGTGATAACTAGCAGACAAAGAAAAAGCATAAGAAAAGAAAAGAGATAATGAATTAATTATCAACTGTAAAAGTCAGCTGTAAAAGACAAATGTTATTATATACATCTCATTCACTTTTATATATCATATGTTTAATCTATTTCCAACACTATGTCATCTGAAAAACATTAAAAACAAAGAAAATCTTAAAACTTAAGATCTGTAAGAAATTTGAGAGCTGTAAGCTGCTTTTACAACAATGCTGTGCATGTCTCTGATTTCTCTACTGCTCTGTGTATAATATTAATGTCATTTATCACAAGATTGACTGGAATATTAATATAGGAATGTGTATGTGTACATGTAGAAAAATTGAAGAAGAGTATGAAATTCACAGAATCAGAAGCCAGAGCAGAGAGAATGAAGATAGAAGAAATAGAAGAAGAAGAAGACACAGAACTGAATAAATAATAGCAGAAGTCACTCAGAGCTGAATACTTACAATCTTGTATGCATACAATCTTCTCTGCAGAAGAGAGAGAGAAAGTGATGAAAGAAGCTTAAAGATGAAAGAAGATAGTCTTAGCAGTGTTATCATCTTTGATTAAAATAATCTCTGACACTGAAGTAACTAAGAACTATTATTAGCATATAAAACTGTAAAAGCAGAGGTAACAATTATTAAATAAATATCTACTGACCTTAGAAGTGTACATGTAATTACAACATGCACAAGACTTCTCAGAAAAAGAGAGAGAGATACAGAGAAATGCAGAAAACAGAATACAGTATATGAATAACTTATTCTCATAATAATATCTCAGACAAGATGTATAAGTCTCACATCTGTGAGTGTAAAAGAGTATAACATCTATGTTCTTATTTCTGAAAACACAGATATCTTTTGCCTGCATCATGAAGTCAGATAGACTGACCGTGTGACCGTGTCTGAGACCAGGACCAGATTTTTTAATAGTCTCATTACCAATTCGACTGATCCCATTACACGGTTTTAACATTAGATAGTAGTCTTATACTGTCTCAGTGAGACTTACTGTCTACTCTTGTCACATTTTTCAAATGAGACCATGATTTCCACTTCTCAATTTAAATTATTTTTATTGCTTTAAATGACTTTAAATCTCATTTGAGTGTTACCAAAAAGCATTACTTTTTAAAAAATTAAAAATAGTCTAAAAAAAACCTTAAAATGTCTAAAAATAGTAACTTTATGCTAAGAATGGGACTAAATGAGACCAAATGAAACCACTTTCTCATTTTTTTCAAGTCATGGTTTCATTTTAAGATCTGATATATAGTCACTTTACATGTTTTTTTGATAGCCAGTCCCAGCGGGATTCACGCCAAGAAATGTATGAAACCAGACCAAATGAGATCAAACATGAAATTCATGGTTTCGGCGGCCAGTCTAAAGTCAGATAACAGATATCAGAGAATAGACTGATACAGATCTATTATTCTGAAGAAATTCATCAGAGTGAATATTCTCATAATATTGAACTTTACAGTTGTAAAAAGTTTCTTAATATCTGTGAATACTATGACTTTGTGTACAATAAAACTTATAACAATTCTCTCTAAGAACAGAAAAATCAGCATCAGAAAGAAAAGATGAAAAAGAAAAAGACTTATAATTTTAATACTGTTAAGAGAGAGAGTGATTCTCTGATATAAATGAACAATTATCTTATTATAAATATTTAAAATAAACATAATAATCAGCATTTATGATCAAGCTTCAGATAGTTGTGTCATATGCAGTCTTCATACAATAAATCATTCTAGAAGTTGATAAGAAGAGCAGAAGTGTATATACTGAGAAATGTGATTCATTAAGCCTACACAACATCTTCTTAAACCAGGGAGAGCTGATAACAAAAGCAGAGGCAGCAGAATCAGAGGGGACAGAAGTAGTGAGAGTAGAGGTTGCAGGAATAGAGGTAGCAGAAGCGGGAGAACCAGACACAGAGGCAGATGTAGAAGATTGAGAGAGAGTGGCAGGGAAATGAACAGAGAGGGCAGAGAGGGACACAGAAGACTCAGTCACACATAGTACAGACAATTTCTTCATTATCACATTCTTCAAGTTCTCAATCAATGATTCAACATTGAGTTCACTATCATTGACAGATGCAGATCTGTCAATGTGTGAAGATTCTATATGAATAAAAACAAACATATCAGCATCTGCATTCATGCAAAATTGTGTCAGAAAACATGATCAGAAGCTCACTGAGAAGAAAAACAGTCAAGAATGTATGAGAAGATGAAGAAGATGTGTCATTCATAGTAATACATTCTGATGATTGTTAGAAGATAAACAAGTTCTGGTCATATTTCACAACACATTACACTTACTGTTAATGAACTGCTCAGTATAAGCACTACAATGATGCTTATTATGAGAATGAGAAGCCATTGCCAGGAACATGTATAATGTGATAGATGAACAGATAGAAAGAGTTAAATAGAAGAAGAAGTAGAGATCTTGAATAAGATAGTAATATTTGATGATGATAATGATGAAGAAGATGATTGAAGAATGAGAAAAGTTAGTGAATGAGTGATGTAATATAGTGAAAGTGTCTTGATAAGAGTGTATGCAGAATGCTAGCTGAATCAGAGATAGATCACATAATTATGAAAACTAGTGACATGCTAATTCACATGAAGCTAGGACATATAACATGATCACATGGGCATGACTGAATCTGGTGAGAGAGGATGTGATTTGAAAGAATGTATGACTGTCAGATAATAACTCGGCTGCTTCTGAACTTGCTTACAAATGTAAAGAAGCCATAGCGGCCACCAATTAATTTAG
>NW_003101672.1:125676-127073 GCF_000003855.2 Blastomyces gilchristii SLH14081
TAATTAATAATGAAAATGAAGAGAGATTAGTTCATACAGATCTTTCAAATCTAATAATAGAAGAAAGAAATTTAAGCTTCAATTTTCATTGCTTTAATAGAAGATAATTTAAATGCTCTCAGAATTTTTCTCAAAGCTCTGTGTTACAGACTTTGAAAGAGTTCAGTGAAATTTTCTTGATTATTTCATTAAACTTGCATCTCATAATCAGCTACTGAGATGATACAGACTATGTATAACTATCTCATAGTCTGAAAGAATAGATCTCTCTCTGTATTTAATAGTCTGATTATACTATTTAATGGTCTTTCTATTTTGATAGTTCTTTGTTAAATATGATATTTAAAATTTAACTTGAAGTTTAATCATACTTCTAATTATTTAACATTCAAACTGAGTTTAATCTTCTTATTTAAAAGAGTTCAATATAGTTTTTTCTGATTGAATTTAGAAAAAAAATGAATTAACTCAGTTTTATTCATATTAAACTGAATTTGATTAATATATACTTTAATAAAGATTTAATATAATATATAAGTATTAACATTTTTTCAATATTAATATTCACAATATTAATATTCACAATATTAATATTCACAATATTAATATATTTTTAGTAATATTATCTAATAATGCAATTTAATAACACTCTCTTTTATAATATTAAAATATTTTAAGAAATATGACAGAGATTAATCAAGATTATTTATTTACTTTTATACATTGATAATATTTAATCTGAGTTAATACTAAAATTATAACTAAGCTAAGAAAGAAGATTATTTTCTCTTATAATAATTTTTCTTATATACATCAGTAGACTGGCCGCCGGGACTATGAATTTCATGTTTGATCTCATTTGATCTGGTCTCATACATTTCTTGGTGTGAATCCCGCTGGGACTAGTCATTAAAAAAACATACAAAGTGACTATATATGAGATCTTAAAATGAAACCATGACTTGAAAAAAATGAGAAAGTGGTCTCATTTGGTCCCATTTAGTCCCATTCTTGGCATAAAGTGACTATTTTTAGACATTTTAAGGTTTTTTTTAGACTATTTTTAATTTTTTAAAAAGTAACACTTTTTGATAATGCTTAAATGAGATTTAAAGTCATTTAAAGCAATAAAAATAATTTAAATTGAGAAGTAGAAATCATGATCTCATTTGAAAAATGTGACAAGAGTAGACAGTAAGTCTCACTGAGACAGTATGAAACTACTATCTAATGTTAAAACTGTGTAATGGAATTGATCGAATTGGTAATGAGACTATCAAAAAATCTGGTCCTGGTCTCAGACACGGTCACACGGTCAGTCTATACATCAGTGATCAGTTATTATCTTTATTAAAAATAAATTATTATCTTTCTTAAAGCTTTATTATATCTTCTGA
>NW_003101672.1:127173-134769 GCF_000003855.2 Blastomyces gilchristii SLH14081
TTTCACTTCTATTGAAGATTTACAAACTCTTAACAAATCACTGTGAATTACAAAGTCTATGTTATTCACAACTTAATACAGAATGCTCTCTTTTAATTATAATAAATAATCACTTCATTCTTCATATCTGATTTCAGGTCACAAAATGTATGAAAAACTCAACATAAATATTAAGATGAACCACGAAATAATTATTAACAGATTGTATTATAGATTATTGAAGAGTTATCTCTCTACTATAATGACTGCAACTTTATTCAAAAATATTTATTATAAACTAATTATAACTCTGATGAAATGTTCTAACATCTGAAGTTATCAGAATGCAGATAATAAAAGAAAAATAATCAGAAAATTACTACTGAGCTAATAAGTTACTCTATCAGATAATAATTTTTGATAATACTAACTTTCTAATTTGAAGAAAATCATGTGAAAATAATTATATATTAGTACTCTGATTTCATAACTCTCATCTGATAACTTCTGTGAATAATTACTTTGTATATATATATCTCTGAATCTTTCTCTTTGATTAATTGAAAACTCTGAATTCTAAACACTTGTTTAAATACTTAATTCAAATCTTTATATTTCATATTAATCATGTCTTCAGTTCAATCTTATGATATACTACAAAGCTAATATATCATATCTAGAATCAGAGTTGAAGAATCATTGAGAAGTGTCTCTTATAGTGAATATATAGACTAGTATAAACAATCTTGCATTTATAAGAGTTATATATTATTATATTAATAGAAACTAAACTTATCAAGAGATATTAATTGAATTTGAATCATTGATCAGTAGTCATACTGAGAATTATATAAATAAGCTATTAATGATAGTAATTTAAAATGACTATTGAAATATTAGTCTCAGTCTTCTTATAATTATAACTGATAATGCTGTAAATAACTACACTATAATAAAGAGCTTGAAGTAAAAATTGACTTTGTATTTCTGAAATAATAATAAGATTATATCTATTATTATTATTATTTTTCTTCTTTAATTATAGATGTATACAGTCAGAGACTATAATATCTACCTGAGAATCTTTACTTCTCAAGATATTTTCTATATCTATAGAGTCAACTATTATACATTTATCAATTTCAGATATGCAAAATCAGAAAATTTCAGCTCAGAATATAAAAACTGTTTACAAATTACAGTATTTTAACATCTTCTGATACTTTGAAATCATTTAAAAATATCATGACAAAGGAAAAGAGAACATAGTCTTAAAGATAGATATATTAAATAGACAGATAGAAAAGAACAGAAAGAAACAAGTACAGTAAAGAGAGACTATAATAAAATAAAATTATTAAAAGATAGTGTATAGCTGTTTTAACAGACTATATCTAATCAATTTCTGTGTCTTTATATTCAGATACTTCTGACTGCAGTCATTTTCTTATAACTGCTTAAGTTTGTGATAGAAAGTCTATTAAGTATTTAGTTCCTGTCTCAGTTGAGAATAAGAACCTCATATTTAATTGATTTAAATCATACTTCTTCTTTAATCTGACTCTGAGACTATTGTATAATACACAATGTATTACAATATACTCAGGATTTTCATTTATATTGCAAAATGAGCACTCTGTTAAATCAAATCTATCATCAAATCTTTGTATATAGAATTTGAAATAATCATGTTCTAGTTTCAGCTGAATTATAGATGAGAATATTTTCTTTTTACATTTAATTGAACAAGATTTTCACTTTGATTTTATCTCAAATCTTGAATAATATATGCTCTTCTTTTATTTCTGCCAGCTTTCATTTCACTTGTTTAAATAAGATTCTTTTATCTTTCTCTTTATGAAAGATCAGAACACTGTTTTTTAAATAGATCTGCTTAATTCTGAACTCTTTTTTACAGCTCAATCAGCCAATTCATTGACATGAATATTCATATGAGCAGAAACTAAATATACATGAATTCTCAGTTTTGATATTCTTCTTTTTTGAATTTTCAAAACAGAGTTTAAAATCACTTCAAGATTCATTTAATTATTATGAATCTGACAATTTCTAAGTCTTTTTAAAACAGCTTGTCTATTAGAGAATATTCATATCTCTTTCAAACTATTTTCTCTTTTATGAGATTTTATTTCAATGAGCTTGAAAGCTTTCACTATTACAAATAGTTCAGTATCAAAGACTTCAGATTCACAGTTAGAATTTCAGAAATCTGAGATAAAATTGATATTATCTTCAGTATCAGTAATGTCTGTATCTAATCTGTTCAAATTCTCATTTTTTAAGTTATCTGAGTAAATCAGAATAGAGTCTTTTACATTGATTATAAAAATCTTCTTTAAATACTGTTCATATTCTCTCTCTTTAAATAGTTCACTTATTTATAAGTCTATAAGTGATTCAAGCTTTTCTCTTTAGAAAGATATCTTCTCATGAGCAACTTTCTCAATATTTAATAAAGAAAATTGATTTTCAATCAGTGAATATAGTCTGTACAGTTGAGACAGCATTTTCTTTAAAACATTACTCTCATTTCAATCAAGAAATCTATTTTAATTCAGTTCATTTCCTAAGTTAACTGATGAAAATGAACAAGAGACTCTTTCTCTGATTATATAATTTAAGCTTATCTTCATGACTCTCAGAGCATAGTTTATACAGACTTTTTCAAATTGAATAGTAGAAGATGAAATTAAAGCTTCAATTTTCATTGCTTTAATAGATGATGATTTAAATGCTCTCAGAATTCTTCTTAAAACTCTGTTTTATAGACTTTGAAAAAGTTCAGTGAAATTATCTTGATTATTTCATCAAATTTAAACTTCATAATCAGCTACTGAGATAATACAGACTATGTATAACTGTCTCATAGCCTGAAAGAATAGATCTATCTTAGTATTTAATAGTCTGATTATACTATTCAGTAGTCTCTCTGTCTTGATAATTCTTTATTCAATATAATATTTAATATTCACCTTGAAGTTTAACCATACTTCTAGTCATTTGACATTTAAACTCAGTTTAATCTCTTTATTCACAAGAGTTAGACTTAGTTCTTTGTTATTAAACCTGAGAAAAAAGTGAATTAACTTAGTTTTATTCATATTGAATTGAATTAGATTAATATCTGCTCTAACAAAGATTTTCTTTACTACTTTCTTAATTACTTCTAAGTTCTTTTTAATTGTCTTTGAACTGTAGAGTAGATCAATATCATCTACATAACTTGAAGATCTTACTATTTTCATCTCTCTATTCTTGAATAGATATGCAGTGTATATTACAAATAAAACAGATGAGATTGAAGATTCTTATGATACTTCTATTTTTATCTCAGTTTTATCTTGTTTTCTTTCATCAAAGAATAGTTGTATAATTCTTTTAGATATAAAATAATTAACTCATTTTATTAGAGAAAGTGACAGTTTTAACATCTTCAAAGTTTGAATCATCTTAGACTTTGAAACATGATTAAATACATCTTTTATATCAATAAAAACTGCAGTTGAGATCAGGCCTTTATACTTTACTACTTGAATATTATAAATAACTGAAAGAACAGTGTTAATTGCAGAACATTGTTTTCTATCTCTCATTTATTCATTAAATAGAAGACAATTACTAATAGAGCTTATAAAAGATAATCTAGTAGCTATTATCTTTTCTAGAATTTTTCTCAAACAGTTCAACAGAGATATTACTTTATATAACTTAGAAATTGAAGCTTTTATATTAGATTTTATAAGAATTACTTCGGTAGCTTCTCTTCAATATTCAGAATGATAATCATTTTTTAAGTGATTGAAAAAGAGCTCAAAATATTTATTCTTTAAGTAGAAATATATGTTTTGAATAATTAAGTAATTAATTGAATCAGGCCCTGTAGCAGTTTTAATTAAACTTGAGAATATTGCTAGACTGACCGTGTGACCGTGTCTGGGACCAGGACCAGATTTTTTGATAGTGTCATTACCAATTCGACTGATCTCATTACACAGTTTTAACATTAGATAGTAGTTTCATACTGTCTCAGTGAGACTTACTGTCTACTCTTGTCACATTTTTCAAATGAGATCATGATTTTCACTTCTCAATTTAAATTATTTTTATTGCTTTAAATGACTTTAAATCTCATTTGAGTGTTATCAAAAAGCATTACTTTTTAAAAAATTAAAAATAGTCTAAAAAAAACCTTCAAATGTCTAAAAATAGTAACTTTATGTCAAGAATGGGACTAAATGGGACCAAATGGGACTACTTTCTCATTTTTTTCAAGTCATGGTTCCATTTTAAGATCTGATATATAGTCACTTTACATGTTTTTTTAATAGCCAGTCCCAGCGGAATTCACGCCAAGAAATGTATGGGACCAGACCAAATGAGATCAAATGTGAAATTCATGGTCCCGGCGGCCAGTCTAAATATTGCTGACTCTAGTTCATTACATGTAAGCTCAGATCATTTCCAGGTATTTTCATCAATATATTCATGAAATGACATATTCTCTTCTTCTAAATGTAATGAGTTTTGAAAGAGAATTCTTGTAAAAGCTTGATACTTTTTCTTGAAAAGAGTTTGCTGTATACAATTCATTCTGAAATTCATATTCTAAGGTTGAAAGCTTTGCTACACTTCTTGTTTTAGTATAGTTAAAGGCTTTAAAAACTTCTTTTTCTTATACTTCTTTAAGAAATTTGTTTCAGTAATCTGTTTTGACTCTTTTAATATCTGAAAAACATTCATTTTGAACAGCTTTAAACTCTTCATCAGATATTAAGTTATTCTTTCAATCTCTCTTAGCAGTGACTAATTGCTTTCTTTTAGAAGTGATATTCTCATTTCATCAAGATTTGAAATACTCAGAAGACTTTTTCTTTGAAATATTTTCTTCAATACTTGTTAGAAGAATAGATATAATCAGCTTTACTCTATTCTTAAGCATTTCATTTAAGATATCTTGACTTTGATTTCAATAGAGCTTACTCTGTCTTTCAGATTTCAGCTGTTTTACTCTTTCTTCAACTGCTTTTCAATCAGCTTTTTCAAAGTTGTACTGATTAGAGAGAAGAGAATTTTCACTTCTTTATTTTCACTCAGTTCAATATTAAATTAAATGATCTCATGATCTGATTCTGAGATTTCATTTGAATTAATAAATCAGTTTATAAGTCTTTTTTCAATTAGATTTTATGACATGAAAGTTAGATCTATAATAGATTTCTGTTTCATATCTTTTCTAAAGAATGTTTATTGATCAGACTTGTTAACTAAATCTATTGAATGTTTAAAAGTTTATTCAATCAGTGTATCTGCTCTTACTACTCTTATGCACTCTGAGTTTCATCAGAGATAGTGTGTATTGAAGTCTTCTACAATTATAGAGTTTTTTAAGAGAGTTATATTCAAAAATTCTCTATTAATTATTCAGATATTATTATTTTCTTTCAATGACTTTTCATTATAGATATTTATAAGTTGAATAGTATCAAACTCATTCTCTTTATCCATAATATCACTCACTAGAATATCAAAGTCAGATATAATATTAAATCTCAGATTAAATTGATATCTTGATCTTTTTCTCTTATAGATTACTACTCTTGATTTTATCTCAGATTTTTCAGAAAGAAAGTAGTAATAGCTTGAATGAGAAATAATGTACTTTTACTCAGTATCAAAGTTTGATTCTTGAATAAGTACAAAGTTAACTTTTTATTCAAATGCAATCTGAAGACAAGAATAAATGCAATTTAAGTTTTCATTTATATTGTTTTAAATAAATGTGATTTTTGAAGAGTTTTTGAACTTTTTTTATTATTTTTATCATACATTCATACTAAAAGAAAGTGAAGATAAAGTAGTATCTAATCACTATCATCAGATAATAGATTATAACTATTTTGAAAAGCAGGAATCTCAACTGCTTACATTCTATCTAGTTTATTATCAGAGTTATTTCTCAGTTCTCTAATCTTAACAGATATTTAAGAATTCAAATTCTGTTTATATTTAGCTGAAGAATTGAAGTTTGAAGATCTAGATAGTTGAGAGTTTCTTCTTTTTAAGCTTATAGTTGTAGATTTACTAGCTTGACTTTTCTCTTCAGTTTTAGATTTATTTTGAGCTTTATCTTTTCTTAAGTTCTTCTGAGTTTTTGAAGTAAATACACATTCTTTTGAGTTAGATACATGTTTTTCTTTGCAATTGAAGCACTTAAGCAGAGTATATTAACATATTTCATCTCTTTTTAAGCATGTTTCATATTTATACTCACTAGTTTTATAGTCTCTAGTATAGAATGTGCATTTTAAGTCTCTGAAATAAGAGATTATAAAGTGTCTATATCTTTAATAGTTTGAACACTGTGTTTGAGTTTTGAGATTTATTCTTGAGTCTTTGTGTTCATGAACTGTCATTTTAAACCTGCTACTCTTACTTCAGAGATTCTTAATTATTTAAATATCTTTATATATACTAGAACAGAGGCATTTCTTCTGCTCTGTCTGAACTCAATTAAATTAAGTCATACAGACTCTTTTCTCAGTTAAATAGAATTGTATTCTTCTAATTTATTTTTAAGAAGTAGTATTCCTTTCTCACAGTTAAAAATTTCAACTGAAATATTATAAAGAATGAATTTATCTCACTTTTTATCTCTCTTAGATAGAATTATTTTATTCAGTAGAGATTTTATTACTGATTTTCAGAGATTCTTATTCTGAATAAGGAATTCTGCACTGAATTCAGGTATTGTAGTCAAAATAATAGAATTTTCAAAGAAAGATGACTTAATTGAAGCTATAACTGATTTTTAAACTTTAATATCAGTCATTAACTGAGAAAAAAACTACTGATTAATTTCATTTCTAATTCTGAAAATGAGATTTGAGTTTAGCTTGTTTTTTTATAAGATATTCTCATTTGAGACTTTGAGAATAAGTCTTCTATTTCTGAAGATTTGAAAATTCTTCTTTTTTTATATTTCTTTTTTTTCTTTTCTATGAACAGAGATCTGAGTAATATTCTTCTCAGTTTTCTCAGAATTTTAAGCAGATTTTGAAATAGCAGGTTTAAAGACAGCAGATTCTGCTACTTGAGTATATATTTTCTTCTGATTTGAAGAAGAAGATGAAGAAGTAGAAGATAGAAAAGAGTCAGTAACTGTACTAGAAGATTTCAATATTTTTTAAATTGTGTTTGAAATTTCAAGTTTGAACTTAATTACTTCTTATAGTTATCTAGTATAAGTATAAAGAATTAACAGAACTTCTTCATTCTTCTTACTCAGACACTGTTTTTCAAGAATTTTGCTTACTTTTTCCAGTTTCTGTATTTCAAGAACTTATTGTTTCTCTATTTCTTTCTTCTTTCTTCTCTTTAGAATTTCAATCTCAGAAACAGTATCTGGGAAAACATTTTTTTTCACATTAACTGAGTGTACTCTTGAACTCATTTTACTCACTGAATGAAAAGTTAATCAGACTGTTTCAATTGAGAGATTTATCAGTCTATTATCAAATAAAAAGTTGATCAGACTGGTTTCAATTGAGAGATTTATTAAATCTATTTTTAATGAAAAGTTGATCAGACTGGTTTCAG
>NW_003101672.1:135326-136738 GCF_000003855.2 Blastomyces gilchristii SLH14081
ACAACAAGTATACAACTCAAATCAGTTAATAAAAAGTGTAAAAGAGAATTAAGTATTAATGAAAGCTCTTCAGTCACTGAAAAAGTAATTCTTACTTAAAAGAATATGAAATTATGATAGAAAATAACTCTATTTTTAATTTTTTGTAAGAATATTGTATAAAATCTAGAGAAAAACATCTTACTTTTTCAAGAGAAGTAAAATACTATTTCTAAGATCTTTTTTTTACATTAACTGCTGCAGAAGAATGAGATAGAAACTACTAAGCTATATACTACTATATACTCTCTATCAAGACTTTCTCTATTAAGAGTTTTAATATTATAGCGAATATAAGTCTGTTTCTATATAATAATATAAATATTATCAGTGAGATGTAGAGAAACTGATTATTTATATCTTATAATAGAAGACTTTGTCAATGATTATATTAATATAGAGTTAATTCTTAAATTCAATAGAAATCTAATATTACTATTCTCAATCTCTTACAGAATCTATTGAATATTGATATATTAAAACTAAATTTAATATATCTTACTGTGCAGAGATCAAAGACTCAGTCAGATCTTAAGATATACTGAATTTATAGTTATTGATATGCTGTTGACTTGTTCTATTAACTTGTTATCTACTGATTATATATTCAATACTGTTGTTAAGATATCTTTTTATATTATTCTGTCAGAAATGAGCTAGATTAAGAGAAGTGATACAAGAATGAGACTTGGTGTTAATTTTTAGATACACTGAAGACAGACAGAGTATTCACAGAGATTACACTTCAGAAGTGTCTGTTAATTATATACTTGATATTATTGTCAAGATATCTTTTTGTATTTTTCTGCTGAGAATGGGCCAGATTGGGAAGGGCGGTACAAGGGTGAGACTTGATATTGATGTTTTGGAACATCAAAGATGAACAGGGTTTTCATGAATATCACTTCTCAGATATCTCCACAATTACAGATCAGAGATCTTCAAAAATGGCGAAGATTGGCACATATGGCTAGGTCTCTTCACCTTACAATTTGTATGGCAATTTGGCCCGGGGTTGTGATGTGGTAGGGGAGAACAGGGCATAATCCCACACAGGAGTTTTGAACAATGTCTGGTTCACATTTGGCTGGATAACTCCACCACCACACGGGGTATGCGGTCGGCGATGGGGTCAAAATGCTCATATGATCGAGGGCTTTTCAATGGATCTATCGGCGGGTTCTTATTCGAAAAATCGAGCGAGTTCGTGGTGAAGTGGTTGAATCACTCTTTGTAGTTATGATAAGATTACATCTTCTACATTTACTCATGTAGTTCAACTTGTGATATAAACACTAATAAAGAATCTTAATATCAAGACAATGGAATAAATGTGATAACTGATTTCTTTGAGATAAAAAGAGATGAAAGTA
>NW_003101672.1:137322-157802 GCF_000003855.2 Blastomyces gilchristii SLH14081
TATTATTACTGTAAGAAATAAACTAGTATATTACTACAGTAAAACTGAATAATCTTTTACAGAGTACTATTCTATAGCAGCTTTACTAGATTTCTTCTGTTAAGTTAATATCTACACATCTCAAGATTGAACAGAGAAGAAATAAGATATATATATTAAATTAATCTGAGACTATTATAATATCAACTATCAGAGATTTGAATAAGTAGATGTTTGAAATATGAAAACAGTGAAATACAATTCTCTAGTAAGTAATAATCTTTGATAATACTTTATATTATATAGAACTATAATACTAACTTTGAAACAGAACTTATATACATTGATTATAACAGAAAATCAGGCAAAACTACATGCTTATAAAACTGAATTTAACTGCTCTCTTCAAGATAATTTAATAAATTTATACACTAAATCAATTCTAGAGTTGTAAAAAATTGTTAAGAGTATATATTTAACTGTTGTACTGTTAAAATATAATATTCTGACAATTTCATTAACAGAGATAAAAATGAAGTGAAAGTTCAACTCAAGCTGAGATATTTATCATTATCACTGAGAACAATTATAAGAAGAAACAATTAAGAAACTTCTGATTATAAAATATAAAGTTATCAGACAGTTTAATACCTCTAATCAGAGTATATCAGAAAAGTATAATTTTCATGAGAAAGTGAAGAATAAACTTGCATAAGAATGTATTTAGTTGCCTCAGTGACTGAATGGTTAATGCGGCCACCTGATAGCGCCTTAGCATGGGAAATCAAAGTGTGTGAGTTCAAAACCCGCAGAAGATACATTAAATGTGAAACTCAAGCATCTCAGGTTTCTAATAAATACAGAGATGTATAAATCACTTTAATAAAATTGCTCTATGTTTCTGAAATGAGAAGTTATTATTACATGTATTTAATTATCACTTCTTTGTATTTTCTATGTTCTTATTATCTTGACATGATCTTAACATCTGTATTTCCTTCTGTATAATCAACACTTAACCTGTATTTAACATCATGCAAGAACTCATCATAAGCTCCGCTTGTATATAAGTATAATGAAAGAATAATAATAATAATATAATAATAATATTGTATTTAGTTATTTCATAAGTATTATCAATAATTGTTATCAAATTCCGATTATATAAGCAATCACTGAATAAACTGAATAAAACTGATTTCAATCTTCAGTCTCAGTCTCATTCTGATTTTAAAAGAATGATTATCTTTCACAGTTTACTCTGAGAAATTACTCTTATTTCACTGTTCTTAAATTAAATCTAGTCATTTTTCATGTCATTTCTCTCAGAAATGATTCATTTTTAGAATTTTTTAAAGCTTAGTTCTGATGAGACTCATGTCAAGAAATGTATGAGATCAGATTAAATGAAATTAAATGTGAAATTCATAGTCTCACTGATCAGTCTATGTATAAATCACTGATAGAAGTTAGTAAATCTGATGAAGCTTTGTACATCTTTCACAGTGTGTGAGACTTTTCATTCAAGAATAGCAGAGATCTTCTCAGAATTCATTCAGATTCTCTTATCAGCTTCTATGATAAAGTCTAGATATTTCGTACTTTTAACTTTAAAATCACACTTATAACTTGTCTATGTCTATCAGTAGTTCTGCTTCTTATAATTATTATAATACTCTTCACACATATTCTTGATATTCTTTTCTGAACTTATCAGTGAAGATGAGAATGGTATCAAGATATATAGATATAAATTTATTAAGAAAATCTGAGAGTCCTCAGTTAATATACTTCTGAAATATACTGAAGATATTAATCAGTCTGAAAGATGTGACTATTCATTTAAAGAGATTATATTATGTTTAGAATGCTGTATATTACTCATCTTCTTCAGTAATACAGATTTTATGAAATGCAGTGATGATATATAACTTTGTAAATCATTGAGCTTGTTCAATGTGAGTTAGAGTTTCATTGATAACAGATAAAGAATAATGATCTTTCTTTGTTAGTCTGTTCAGTTCTTGATATTTTATACAGAATCAGAGTTCTTTATCTGATTTCTTTGTAAAGAGAATAGAAGCTGTAATAGAGAAGTTGCTAATATGTATAAATTCTTCATTCAATAGATTATTAAGTGTCTTCTGAAGAAGAAGAAATTCATCTCAGAATATATTATAAAGAAGGTCTTATAATAATTCAGAGTTCTTATCATTCTTCTTTTTCAACTTCATATCATGATTCACTTCTAAATCTTGTAAGAGAGATAGATTTATAATATTATTATTTTACAGAAGATATCTAGATATTCATGATATTATTGAGAAAGTTTTATATAAGAATCTGTTATTATAGTACAGAATAACTTCTCTAGAACTTTCTTAATATTAGTCAGACTGACAGAATAGATTACTATATAATTCTACTGTCAGTGACTTTGTCAGCAGTCTTATCAATGACTTCTTTTTCAGAGTATTTCATAAGTGTTGACAGAGATCTATGTAAGATCTATAGTCTTGTGAATATCATCTTCATGAATTCTATTATTATTAGAGAATATTAAGCTCCTGTTTTAAGTATTTAATAAGATGTCTTGTTCAGATAGTCAGGCAAGTTCTAGTATAAGATTATAGTCAAGATTATCAACTGTATATATATAAGCATCTTCACATTAATGTTCTCTGACATCTATGTTTAGTTTCATCATGTGACAGGTGTGAATGTCTTTTAAATTATCAAATTCTGCAAGAAGTCAAGGTTTGGCAAGAGAATACACGAAGATTATAATGTCTTATAACTGAAGATTTAATTATTGCACAATAACATAGATTACTGTCTACTATAACTTTTATATTATACATGTTATCTATCACAGTAGATACAAGAATTATATTCATTATCATTTTCTCTTCAAATTATTATCATCTGATCTCTTCAAGCTTCTGCTTGTAAATTTGAACAGAAGCTAATCTTTTCTCTGTTTTACTGAGATATTCTCATAGTTATCTTCTAAATCTTTCTCTAATATAACGTGATTGACACAGATAAACACTGATTCATCTTTTGAATGAGAACATACATAGGCTGATTAGCAGTTGAAAGTAATATATTCTGATCAGTTACAGTTAATATAAGTCTCACATTGACATTGATCAGTAACTTCTTTGAAAGCAATCTCAGAGACTCAAAAACTTATTCAGGTGGCAGAGGCTCTTATTTATACCTAGATATTTGAGTTCACTCAATTCATAGTATCTGCATTGTCATTCTTCAGCACAGGTGTATAAGTGACTGAGATGTAACATCTTCTGCCACTATTCTCTATACTCTTAAGCTTGATCAGACAGTTATTCAATATCTGAAGTTATATACAGAAGTCTTTATAAGTTAAGTCTTCATCTACACTTATCAAAGTCTGTAAGAGTTTGAAAGTTAATACTCTCTTAAGCATACTACTCTTTATTTAATTCTCTCAAGATTGATCATCAGCTTCTAAAATCTCGATATCAAAGTTAGAAATGAATGTTATAAGAGAAGTACTTCTCTGTCAGATACTCTGTAATCAATCTAATACTTTCTGTTATATAGCAGTGTCTTAGAACAGAATATTAAGATGTTTAATAATATTATCAGATGTTCATAACACTGATTCACATACTTTCATTTATAAATAAAACTTCTATCTTATATAATCTTTCAATTGATTATTGATATATCAATCTTGATTAGTTAATGAACTGATAATATCTTCATTCACACTTAGTTTCATAAGCATTTTCAATCTTTATAATGAATACAGAGTGAGATCAGAAGTATTAAAATACACAGAAATATCTAGACATTTCTTCAGTACTTGCATGTTTATATCTGATTCAGTTAATGTTAAAATTGCTTGTACAGAGATTTCTAGTTGAAATAATTATTAAATTTCCTTGTATTGATATTGTTGAGTTGCATGTATATCAGCTATCTATTACTGTTGTAATTTCAACATTGCTCAGAGTCACTGTGATACTGCATCTATACTCGCATTTAAGAGTTCTCTTATATTATCAGTAGACATAGCTGTATCATTCATTGAATGTGTAATATCTGCAGAATCAGAAGAAATGTAATTATATAAATATCTTATACATCTAAGATATCAGAACTCTCAGATCTTTTACTGATATTCTCTTTGTAAGATCTTGTTACAGAGTCAGAATAACTGATGAGTAAGCTTCTATCTAGAGACTCAGTGTCTGCTTAACTGATTGAGACTTAGTGTTCACTTAACTATTTAATCATTTCTCTATTTCTTACACATTATTACATTTTCAAATATCTCAGTAGATAATCATTTCTAATGAGAAGATAATAAACATTTTCCAAGTATAAGAGGTCTACACTGAATAGATCAGTATAGTATATATAGGTCTTATAATACAAAAGTAGAAAATGTTCAAGAAGAAAAGAAAGAGAAAGTGTAAGAATCAGTGATCAGAGTGAATATTTATACATGTACATAGTGAAGCTTCAAGATGGAAGAATAGAGACTCTGTGTACGCAGTGAAGCTTCAGAGCAGAAGAATAGAAATTTCATGAGTTTTTCAGCTAAGAATCAGTGACTAAGAATTGAAGCTTTAAGCGGAATCTGTGAAGTGTAATGAAATAGTCTATATAATTGATCGGGCGCAGCCCGCCACAATTTCTGCATCATTAGTCAGTAGAAAGTGATTAGAGATATTGTAAGAATACTTATAAGAAGCTCAGCAGCAGTCAGATATTATTTATAAACATATTGAAATTGAAAAAAATTTTATTCTTGAAAAGTTCTTGAATTATTATACAGATATTATCAGAAATACTGTCTCTTTATTATCTGAGTGAAAACACTTTATGAATGAATGAGAATACTCACAGTTTATAAAAATAAGAGCTGTTATAGAAAAAGAGAAAAGAAGACAAGATTCTGTGATCAGATCTGAAATATTTATAGTACTCTAAAGAGATTTATTTACACTATAAGTGATTCTATGAAACAGTTAGATTACTCTAGTAAATAAAGAGTGATTATAAATTACAGATCTGAATCTTTCTATATAAATATAAAGAGTGATTACAGACTGTGAATATCTTAATTCTACAATTCTACAGAGTTAATAAAGGAATGAAAAATTTCTTACAACTCTACAGTGTTAAAGAATAATAATTTGTAAGAATGAGTAAAAGATTAACTTGTAAAGTTGTAAATACTTCTCTTTAATAAGAATGATCTTATAGAAAGTAATTTATCTGCAGAATAAATCTATATAATGATTATATAAGAATCTTATAAAAATAATTAAGAGTTAACTGAAACTCTTCTGTGTAAAAGATGTAAGATGAATCTATATAATAGTTAGAGAAAGATCTGCAGATTATAAAGAATCTTATAAAATAAGAATCTGAGTAACAGACTCTTTTTTCTTTACAGTAATAAGGAATTTTTCCTTACTGAGATTTTTTATAAATATAAAGGATTTTTAGTGAGTATTACTGCAGTGCTGAGTATGATTCTATGAAATCACTTAGTGAAAGACTTCACAGATGAAGTGTTAGAGAGAAGAGAGTATTTAAGAAATTCTGCTTCTCACAGATTCTTTACTTATATTTCTATCTCTTATATAACTAATAGAGTTAGCAGCTCTTGACTACACATAACTATATAGACTGAAGTTCACAACTACTATTTCCAACTCAGCTTGAATGCTATTATACATTTAATCTCTATATTTTATCTTTCTATCATGAATACTTCTAGTAGTTAACAGTACATATCACATCAAGCTGCAAACATCTAAATAATCGCCTGCGAGTACTTATTCTTACAGAAATCTCTTTTAATTATTCTCTACATAATTCAGTCAATTCTTGACTTCAATATAGTAGAGGTCTGTTATTATATAAATGACAGCTTCTTTATATTTCATGTGACACAGTCAGACTTACAAGTCAATTACAAAGATAAACTTATAAAAGCTTTTATAAATTGTGATTTAATAGATAGTCTTAAATAGTTGTAACTTAAGAAAGTTTTTTTTCAGTTCACAGATATCTCTGAAGATTATATTTAAAGACTCAGTTCAAGAGTATTTATAAATAGTAAATATTTCTTATAGAAAAATAGATTAGTTCTGTAGAAAATACTTAAGAATATTCTTTATTAAAGTTAATTTATTTATAAGTTCAGGGAGTTTCTCTATCACAGATATAGAGAATAATATTCTATAAGTAATTAATAAATTCTTTAGAACTTCTTTTATAAAGATTATTTATAATTTAGATAGCTGCTTCTGAGTGTCTATAGTAGAGTTTATAGAAGTTAAAGTATATAAGTTTCTAGTTGTTTCAGTTATAATAGACAGTTACTGACTGACAGAGCTTGAAATATAAGAATAAGTACTCACAGATAATTATTCAGATGTTTACAGCTTGATATAATTGTAAGAATAAGTGCTCGCAGGCGATTATTCGGGTGTTTCCAGCTTGGCATGATATGTACTGTTAACTACTAGAAGTATTCACAGTAGAAAGATAAAATGTAGAGGTCAAATGTATAATAGCATTCAAGCTGAGTTATGAATAGTATTCACAAACTTCAGTCTATATAGTTGTGTGTAGCCAAGGGCTGCTAACTCTATTGATTACATAAGAGATAGAAATAGAAGTAAAGAATCTGTGAGAAGCAGAATTTCTTACATATTCTCTCCTCTCTAAGACTTCATCTGTGAAGCCTTTCACTGAGTGACTTCATAGAATCAGCTCAGCACTGCAGTGATACTCACTAAAAACTCTTTATATCTATAAAAAAATCTCAGTGAGGAAAAATTCCTTGTTACTGTGAAGAAAAAAGAGTCTGTCACTCAGTTTCTTATTCTGTGAGATTCTTTATAGTCTACAGATTCTTCTCTGACTATTACATAGATTCATCTCATATCTTTTATACAGAAGAGTTTCAGTTGACTCTCAATCATTTTCATGAGATTCTTGTATGATTATTACACAGATTCATCTCACAGATGAATCACTCTCTGTGAGATCATTCTTATTAAAGAGAAGTATTTACAAGTTAATCTTTCACTTATTCTTATAAATCATTGTTCTTTGATACTGTAGAATTGTGAGGAATTTTTTATTCTTTCATCAACTCTGTAGAATTGTAGAATCAAGATATTCACAGTCTGCAATCACTCTTTATAGTTATATAGAAAGATTCAGATCTGTGATTCACAATCACTCTTATTTACTAGAGTAATCTAACTATTTCACAGAATTACTCACAGTGTAAGTAAATCTCTCTAGAGTAGTATAAATATTTCAGATCTGTTTATAAAATCTCATCTTCTTTTCTTTTTTTCTATAACAGCTCTTATTTTTATAAACTGTGA
This sequence comes from Blastomyces gilchristii SLH14081, assembly GCF_000003855.2. NCBI lineage: Eukaryota > Fungi > Ascomycota > Eurotiomycetes > Onygenales > Ajellomycetaceae > Blastomyces > Blastomyces gilchristii. The sequence continues at coordinate 144,711 of NW_003101672.1, forward strand.
GTATTCTCATTCATCTGTGAAGTGTTTTCACTCAGATGACAGAGAGAGAGTATTTCTGACAATGTTCATATATTGATTCAAGAAGTTCTCAAGAATAAAAATTTTTTCAATTTCAATATCTTTATAAATAATATCTGATCACTGCTGAGCTTCTTATGAGTGTTTCTGTGACTTCTCTAGTCACTTTTTATCAGCTGATGAAGCAGGGATATTATTACTCACAACAGTATCTTCATCTTCTTCAGTCTTATCACTGCACTCAATCTTCAGATCAGTGATCAATTTCATGCCTTTCTCAGATCAGTCTCTGACTTCAAGCAGTGCAGTCTCTTTCTTTACTGTAAGTCTTCTCATAAGTAATTTCTTACAGACTCTAGCTAACAGTTCTTATAAAGCTTCTGATGTTGTCAGTGTCTTCTGCAGCTCTGTGAGTCTATGATCATCTTCTCTCTGCTCACACAATCTCTGATCAGATATATACAAATATGTCTAGATTCTCTATCAATGATTCTCATACTGCAGCACATTTCCACAATCTCATTATCAATGAGAGATGAGTCTCTGAGTACCTGTAAAATCCAGGTAATCAAGATAATATAAATATCATGAATTTATAATAAGAGTTGATCTGAGCAGATAAGTTCTCTCTTCATATCTCAATTATTTCTGAGCTGAATACTTCAGCATAACTGAAGAAGTAAACATCACTTTATAAGAGATATCTGATCACACACACAGACAGCCAGCTCTCAAGACTCTGCTGCAACTGTGTACATTCTAATATTCAGCTTCTCTGAAGTCTGTGCATTTCTGACAGTCTTCACATCAAATATAACAATTGTCTGTATCATAGATATGATACTCTCTACTTCTTTAAAGAGAGAAATTAATAGTTGTGAAGAGATTGAGTGTCACAGATATTAAGAATGTGAGTTTAAGTTTTCTTTATTTTTTCTTTATTGATCTCTAAATTGTGTTTACAGCCCTGTTTTTATTTTCTTATTTTTTAACTTTAATGAGAGCATGATTTCTTCTTTTCTTGCATATATCATGAACTGTTCATCTCAGTAGAAACTCATCATCTTATAGACTAGAGCTTATAAATGACAGTGTTAATATCTTTATTATAATCAGATTCTTAGTGAAGACTGCATCATTCTGACTTATCAGAATTCATAGTATAAAAGTTATATCTCAGCTTCTGCACATATCTTATCTGTCTGAATAATTCTCAAGTGAACTTATTTATCTTATCAGAATATTCTTATCACTGAACCTTGAATCAGAGCTTATAATCTCACTTCTCTGAGTTAACAATTTCTTTGATCTGATATTCTCTTTCACTCTCTAGTACTTTATGAACAGAGTGATGAGTCACAGGATTTTCTTCTGAAAATTTCTTATATTCACAGAGTAAAGAGATATAAAAAATATTATATATCTATAACTCAGATAACAGTTTCAATCTGTAGAATTACAAGCTAACTTTCTTCATAATCTTACAAGACTCTGTCTGTAAGAGATTCAGCTTCTTACTAGATTTCTGCATAATGATGTTTTCTAGACTCAGTCAGACTCTATCATCTTTCTTGAAACTCTTTATAATATACTTGAAATCATAGTATCTCTTCTGATACTCTTGAGCCTTTCTTAAGAATTCATGAGCTTTCTCTCAGATCTTCTGAATTCTCTCAGTCTGTTCATAGATATTATCACACTCTATAGTGTACTCTCACAGATTCATCAAGATCATTCACAGATAAGTCTCAGTGAGCATCTCAAAGAAGATTTTATCTATACTAACATGTTTTAAGTTGTTGTATACACACTTCATAAGTGATAATCAATGCATTCAGTCATTCTGATTGTAATTGACAAAGTACTGCAGATACTGTTTTAATATACTCATCAGACATTCTGTCTGATCATCTGTCTGTTGATAAAAAGCTATGCTTAGATCTCATAAGATCTTCAGTATAGTTATCAGATCAGATCAGAACTCTTCTATAAAGATTGATTCTCTGTCTGAGATAATATTTATAGATAATTCATGCAACTGAATCACATTGCAGACAAAGATATGAGTCAAATTCTTTAACTTTAAGTTCTTATGAGTGAGTATAAAGTGTGTTATCTTGATAAAGTGATTTACTATCATCAGCACACTGTCAAAGCAGGCATTATATATGTTCTTACTTTCAGAGAGGCTTATAAGAATATTCATTTCTAGCTGTTTTCAAGATTTCTGCAGAATGAGTAGAGAAGTAAGTTCTTTATATAATCTGAATCACACTATCTGTAAATTCTGATAAATAGTATAAGAGTTCACTATCTTCTTCACAAGTTCTCACATCTTCAGTCAGAAGTATTTTCTTACAAGTAACTCATGAGTTCTAGTATCTATAAAATGATCTGCTAGAGAAGAGTCATGATACCTTTTAATAAGTTCTATACATAGAAACTCATTCATAGACATATAAATTCAGTTCTCTCTTTATAAGAGATTATTTAAGTCTTTTCAATTCTTTATTTCTGCAGAATTGATCTCTGCTGTAAGCAGTTTTTAAATATACTGAGTATATTTATTCTTCAGTTATAGTTCAGACAATCTGAATAGAAGATCTTATAAAGACTTATACTCTGTTTTCTCTTACATCAGGTCTTTCACAGTACTTCTCAAAGCCTGTAAATTCTTCAGATTATAGATACTCTCTTCAAGGATTCTCACAGAGATCTTCAGAGTGTTAACTCTCAGTATTATAGAGAGTAGTTATACAGACTTCTTTCCTCTCTTTTCCTTCTTCTCTCATAGAGAATTAAGAGACTCTTCAGTCAATCTCTTCATGACACTCAGTCTGAGCATTTTATAAAGCTTTTCTGTCTTCTCTAGTCTCTCTGTATCTGTCATTCTGATCTTCTTAATATAGTCTGACCTGTGAGAGAATCTGTTCACTGAGTTCTTAGTTTTCTTGATATGTTCTATCTTGAATCAGAACTCACTCAGTCTTTGAGCTCAGTGAACCTGCTGCTGTGAGAGTTTCTTGATTGAAGTAAACTATTATAAGCTATCATGATCAGTTCTAATAGTAATCACTGTTATAAGGTTCTCAAAGTAGTGATATCAGTGATAGAAGAATTTCACTATTATAAAAAGTGTCTGATCATGAATATTATAGTTGATCTCTGCAGATTGCATCTTCTGTGAGAAAAAGATCACTGAAACTCAGTTCTCATTTAACTATAGTTATGAGACTATTTCTGAAATTATAAAGAAGAAGGCATCTGTCTTTAATCTGATTAAGAGTAAGAAATCAAAGTGAAACAGCATCACTGTGTTTATAAATATCTATTTTAATCTTGCAAAGACTCTGTGAGCTTCTGAGATAAGAAAGTTCTTACAGTTCTTTCTTCTCAATAATCTTTTCATTCTCTGTTTATAGAATGACTTCTTATTTTCATTCTTCAGTATATCTGTAAGAGTCAAGAAGATTCTTGCAAACACAAAGATAAATCATCTATAGAAATTCACAAAGTTCAGAAAGATCTGAATCTCATGAATACTAGTTAGCTCTGATCATAATAGAATGATCTTAATTTACAAGGATTTCATCTGAATATCATCTGCAGTGATTACATATTCTAGGAAATTAATCTGATAAGCACTGAAGTTACACTTTATAAGTTTAATATACAGTTCTGTCTCATCTAAGATCTTTAATACACTTCATACATGCTCAGTGTGTTCTTTCTCTTTCACAGAGTACATTATCACATCATTCAGATATATTATCATGAAGACATTCAGATATACATGAAGTGTTTTATTAATAAAAGACTGAAATATCACAGAGATATTAGTCAGATCAAAAGACATCACTAGATATTTAAACAATTTCAGTGCAGTTCTGAAGACAGTCTTTCATTCATTCTCAGACTGTATTCATGACTGTGTATATATATTAATTATATTCAGTTGTGTAAATATAACAGCTTCTGTAAGACAGTTAATCACATTCTCAATCAGAGACAGAGAATAGCAGCTCTTTATTATCTTCAAGTTCAGGTCATAATAGTCTATATACAATCTGAGATCACTATTCTTCTTCTTTACAAATATCACAGAGACTTCTGTGAAGGCCTGTGAAGATCAGATAAAGTCATTCTTCAGATTCTTCTTCACATAGATCTGCAAGATCTCTGTCTTGTAATGAAAGAGCTTATAGATTAATTCTCAGAAGAGTTTCTGCTCTTCTATCAAATCTATTATCAGATTCTTCTCACAGTGAGAAGAAAACTCAGCTGTCTTTACTGAGCTGAATATCTCTGTGAGATCTCAGTATTTCTTTAATATCTGAAGCTCAGTTTTCATAACTGTGAGATTCTCAGATACTTATAAAGTTATTATATAGATGAGCTTATCTTCTCTAATCAACTCTGCAGCATTAACTGATTCTATCTCTATAAGTGAGTCTGTCAACACTGATCAGAAGTATAAACCTGACTCACAGACAGCTATATACAGATTGTGTCTTTAAAGTTATACAAGTCTTAAGTATATATCATCTGTGATGTCTGTGATAATCACAGTTTCTATAAATCTTCTTCAGATTCTAGAGAGATCTTGCAATTCAAAAGTGATTCTCATGAGTCTCTCAGCTCTCAGATCTGAGTTCTCATATTCTGCTTATTATAAGAGCAGATTCTCAGTTTTCATCTTTCAGCTCATTTACTCTGTGAGCTTTAGAAACACTACAGTGACCTGAGATTCTAAGTTCATTAATGCTTTTCATGCTTGCAGAGCAGCAGTATTATGATATAATCTCTCTCTATGAGTAAACATTTTCATCAGAGAAGTAACAGATTCAGATATCAGCTTCAAGACTCATAATAAGTGATTGCTGACTGACTGAGCTTGAAATGTAAGAATAAGTGCTCACAGATAATTATTCAGATGTTTGCAGCTTGACATGATATATACTGTTAATTACTAGAAGTATTCACAGTAGAAAGATAAAATGTAGAAATCAAATGTATAATAGCATTCAAGCTGAGTTATGAATAGTATTCACGAACTTCAGTCTATATAGTTGTGTGTAGCCAAGGGCCGCTAACCCTATTGATTATGTGAGAGATAGGAATAGAGGTAAAGAATCCGCGAGGAGCGGGATTTCTTACAATAATATATACTGATAACTACTAAAAGTATTCACAGTAAAAAGATAAAATGTAGAGATTAAGTATATAATAGTATTCAAGCTGAGTTATAAATAGTATTCACAAACTTCAGTCTATATAGTTGTGTGTAGTCAAGAGCTGCTAACTCTATTAATTATACAAGAAATAGAAATAGAGGTGAAGAATCCGCCAGAAGTGAGATTTCAATCTTAACTACAATCTCATGCTAGAACTCATCTGACTATTTAAATAAAGCATTTTATTAAATGTCTGAAATAGATGTTTAATATTTTCTAATAATGATTATGTATATGAAAATAATATTCCTAAGACTATAACTCTTATATAAATCTCTGCTAATACTTATAAGATGCTTTAAAAAAGCTCTTAACAAAGTTACTGATAGCAGAACTATTATAACTGTGTAATGATTTACTCTGTTAATTTAGCTAATATTAAAAAAGCTCTAGAGAAGTTATCTTATGTAAGAGACCTACACTGAATTGATCAGTATAATATTTATAGATCTTATATAACAAAGTAAAAAACATTAGAAAAGAAAAAGAAAGAGAAAGTGTGATTATCAGTGATTAAAGTGAATATTTATACATGTATACAGTGGCGTACACAGTGAAGCTTTAGAGTGAAAGAATAGAAATTCTGTAGGTTTTCAGCTGAGAATCAGTGACTGAGAGTCAGAGCTTTTAACAGAAATCTACGAAGTATAATAGAATAGTCTATATAATTAATCAGACGCAGTCTGTTATATTGACTTCTCTCTTCTCTGATCATGCAGAGTTTTCATCAGTCAAGAACTATAATCTTAGATAATGCGGAACTCAGAGTTCAGGTTAAACAATCATAGCTGACTCATTTTATAAGATATTATCAGCTATGACTGTGAGATCTCTTATCAAGAATATTCTCAATCTCTCACTCAAGTTTATTATCTTCTTCTATGATCTCTGACAGCTGTCAGTTGAAAGTCAGTTAAGAAGAGAATGAATCAGTGACAGCATAGCAGAGTAAGCTTGTGTGAAATATATTATAAATCTCTGACAGAGTATTAAGACAGTAATTATGACTATCTAGAACTTCTGTCACTGTGTATTTTACATGATAATAATTCAATGTACAGAATGAGTGTGTAATCTATATATTTCTAAAATTCAATTATATAAGATTTTCTTTCTTATACTGCTCTGTAGAATCTTATCAGATATTGATTTAATCTTCTTAATCTTATTTAATACTTGTTATAAAGGCTTCTGCTCAGTTGTGAGTATCTTAGAGCTTCATCACTATATTATCAGTGATCTGAATTAGACTGTGAGAGTTCAGTGCGAACTGTGTGATCTCTAGAAGATTTAACACTTTTATGTGATAACTGTGTATAAGAAAGAATGAGCTTATATCTATTAAGATATCATCTCAGCTGTTGATAGCAATCTCTGCATGTAGAAGAAGATTATATCAATTATCTTATAAGTAATTACAGAACTTATAAAGATAATTCTTTACAGTCTGAATTATTCATTCTGATATATTATCAGTCTCAGAGTGATAGATAGTTATTATTATTATTATTATTATTCAATTATAGATGTTTGCAGTCAGAGACTATGATATATATCTGAGAACTTTTAGTTCTCAGAGTTTTTCCTATATCTATAAAGTTAACTATTATACATTCATCAATTTCAGATATGCAAAATCAGAAAATTTCAGCTCAGAATACAAAAACTGTTTACAAATTACAGTATAATAGATAGTTAATAAACAGTGTATAATCTTGAGAACTTGACAGATTCTTGTTCAGAGAGTGCTCATGAATTAACAGCTCTGATTTAATTTTATAGATCTCAGTAATTCATGTATCTGATAGAACAGGCTTTATAGAAAGACTTCAGTAACTTATTCAGTATTTATCTTATCACAAGATTTTAATACTATATCTTTGCTTAATCAGTTCACAATAATCAGAACATTTCTACAGCTCTTACTCTTAAAGAGATTAACAGTGAAGTTAACTATTACATCTTATCAGATTCTATTACAGATATTAAGTAGTTTCAGCAGACCTTTTCTACAGTTCTTTTATATAGTAATAGAAGAATAACAGTTGCAGTTTCAGATAAAACATCTGATACTGTTTAGTATCGCAGATCAGTAGAACTCTTAAGAGATTATTTAATACAGTTATTTACAATCTGAACAACTGATTATATAAGAATTATACATGTCTTGTATTATTCAGATATATAAGGATTTGAAGTGAGAGACTCAGTATTATTTATAGAATTACACAGTGTTATTACCATTAATTAAGTATTCTGAGATGTTGATTCTTATATATAGTTCTGAGAGAAATCAAGTGCTCTTTAATATACTGCTTCAGTGAGTGCTTGAGGAAGTTCATCAGTTTAAGCTGTTATATATTATAATTTATTTAGTGTAAATTCAGAAGATGTTCTGATCAGCAAAGCATATATAGTGTTATAAATAATCTTATTATGATCAACTAATATCTTCAGATTTAAGAGTCAGTGTTCTCAGTTCATTTAATACATGTCTGTTATATTAAACAGTATATCTTACTCTTGTTATAGAAGAGTATCTGTCATTAAGTTGTGACTGTCAGAGTGATAGTGTATAGTGAAATGAAAACAGTTTAATAGTTTAGATCATCACATCTGACATTTGATAAGCTTGTAGGTAATTGTGAAATACTTGAGATTCTTATGATTTGTGATTATCATAACTTTAAAAACACTTTAAAGTTCAGAGTCTCATTCTTCTAGACAGTGTACAATTATAAGAAGCTTTTTATCATAGATCTTATAATTGTATTCAGCAGAACTCAGTTTCTTAGACATGAAGATGCATGATTATAAGTTATCTTTATTATTATATTACAATATAGCTTCTTCTATAATATAGTCAGAGAAATCAGCTTCAATAACTATCTCATAATCAGAATTAAATGTTATCAGTAGAGAGATATTAATGAATATCTTCTTCATTTATATAAATGCAGCTTCAGTATTCACTGATCACTGAAATACTAAGTTCTTCTTAATAAGTTCTGTAAGTGATCTCATAATATCTGAGCAGTTTTATATAAATCACTGATAGAAGTTAGCAAATCTGATGAAGCTTTATACATCTTTCACAGTACATGAAGCTTGTTATTCAAGAATAATAGAGATCTTCTCAGAATTCATTTAAATTCTCTTATCAGCTTCTATGATAAAATCTAGGTATTTTATACTTCTAACTTTGAAATCATACTTATTAATATCTATTAATAGTTCTGCTTCTCATAATTATTATAATACTCTCTGTACATGTTCTTGATGTTTCTTTCTGAATTTATCAGTAAAGATGAGAATGTCATCTAGATATACAGATATAAATTTATTAAGAAAACCTCAGAGTATTCAGTTAATATACTTCTGAAATGTACTAAGAGTATTAGTCAGTTTAAAGAGTGTGACTATTCATTCAAAGAGATTATAACATGTTTAAAATACTGTAAGTTATACATCTTCTTCAGTAATATAAATCTTATGAAATACAGTAATAATATCTAACTTTGTAAACTATTAAGCTTATCTGATATATGCTAGAGTTTTATTAATGAGAGATGAGAGATAACAATTATTCTTTATCAATCTGTTCAAATCTCAATAGTTCACACAGAATCAGAGTTCTTTATCTGATTTCTTTGCAAAGATAATAGAAGCTGCAGCAGAGAAGTTACTAATATATATAAATTCTTTATTCAACAGATCATTGAGTGTCTTTCAAAGAAGAAGAAGTTCATCTCAGAATATATTATAAAGAAGATCTTATAATGATTTAGAGTCTTTATTATTCTTCTTTTTCAACTTGATACAGTGATTCACTTCTGAATCTCATAAGAGAGATAGATTTATAGCATTATTATCTTGTTAAAAGACACCTAGATATTCATAATATTGTTAAGAGAGTTTTGTATAAGAATCTGTTATTATAATACAAGATAACTTTTCTAGAGTCTTGTTAATATCAGTTAGACTAATAGAGTAGATTACTATATAATTCTGTTATCAGTAATCTTGTCAGTGATTCTGTCAGCAACTTCTTTTTCAGAGCATTTCATAAGTATTGACAGAGATCTGTGTCAGATTCATAGTCTTGTAAATATTATTCTCATGAATCTTATCATTATTAGAGAATATTAAGCTTCTATTTCAAGTATTTAATAAGATGTCTTGTTCAGATAGTCAGACAAGTTTTAATATAAGATTGTAATCACGATTATAAACTTCATATACATAAACATCTTTATACTGATATTTCTCAATATCTATGTTTAGCTTTATCATGTAATAGATGCAACTGTCTTTTAAGTCATCAAATTCTGTGAGAAGTCAGGATTTTGATAAAGAGATATACTGAAGATTATAATATCTTACAACTGAAGATTTAATCATTGCATAATAACATAGACTGCTGTCTATCATGACTTTCATATTATACATGTTATTGACTACAGTAGATATAAGAATTATATTCATTGTCATTTTCTCTTTAAATTATTATCATCTGATCTCTTCAAGCTTCTGTTTACAAATTTGAACAGAAGCTAATCTTTTCCCTGTTTCATCAGAGTATTTTCATAGTTATCTTTCAAATCTTTCTTCAATGCAATGTGATTAACATGAATAGATACTGATTTATTCTTCAAATAAGAAGATACTGATCTTTCTGTTAAGTGAGAAAACATATAGACTGATTAGTAGTTGAAAGCAATGTATTCTGATCAGTTACAATTGATATATATCTCTTATTAATGTTAATCAGCAACTTCTTCAGAAGTGATCTCAGAGACTCAGAAGTCTGTTCAGACAGTGAAAATTCTTGGTTATGTATCGATCTTTGAGTTCACTTAATTCATGACATGTGTATTGTTATTCTTCAGTGAAGATGTATAAGTAGCTAAGATGTAACATCTTCTATCACTGTTTTGTATACTCTTGAGCTTGATCAGACAGTCATTCAACATCTGAAGTTGTATACAGAAGTCTTTATAAGTTAGGTCTTTATCTACACTTACAAGAGCTTATAAGAGTTCAAAAGTTAATGTCTTCTTAAGTATACTAATCTTTATTCAATTCTCTCAAGATTGATCACCTGCTTCTAGAATCTTAATGTTGAAGTTGAAGATAAATGTTGAGAGAGAAGTGTTTCTCTGTCAGATACTCTGTAATCAATCTAGCACTTTCTGTTATATAGCAGTGTCTTGAAACAGAATATCAAGATATTTGATAATATTGTCAGATATTTACAACACTGATTCACATACTTTTATTCATGAATGAAACTTCTGTCTTATATAATCTTTTAATTATTCACTAATATATCAATCTTGATTGATTAATAAACTGATGACATCTTTATCTATGCTTAGTTTCATAAGCATTTTCAATTTTCATGATGAATAGAGAGTGAGATTAGAAGTATTAAAATATGCAGAAGTATTTAAACATTTCTTCAGCACTTATATATTTATATCTGATTCAGTCAGTGTTGAAATTGCTTATACAGAAATTTCTAGTTGAGATAATTATTGAATTTCCTTGTATTGACATTGTTAAGTTACATGCATATCAGCTATCTATTGCTGTTATAATTTCAACATTACTCAGAGTCACTGTAATACTGCATCTATACTTGTATTTAAGAGTTCTCTCATATTATCAGTAGACATAGCTGTATCATTCATCAGATATGTATTATCTGTGAAATTGAAAGAATGTAATTATATGAATATCTTATATATCTAAGATGTCAGAACTCTCAGATCTTTTACTGATATTCTCTTATAAGATCTTGTTATAAGATCAGAGTAACTGATGTATAAGCTTCTATATAGAGACTCAGTATTTACTTAACGGATTAATCATTTCTTTATTTCTTATATATTATTATGCATTCAGATATCTTTTCAATGAATAATTATTTCTAATAAGAAGATAATGAATATTTTTCAAGTGTAAGAAGTCTACACTAATTAGATCAGTATAATATTTATAGGTCTTATATAACAAAGTGAAAAACATTAGAAAAGAAAAAGAAAGAGAAAGTGCAGAAATTAGTAATTCAAGTGAATATTTATACATGTATGCAGTGATGTATATGATGAAGCTTTGAGACACAAGAATAGAAATTCTGTAGGTTTTCAGCTGGGAATTGATGACTGAGAGTCGGAGCTTTCAGCAGAAATCTATGAAGTATAACAGAATAGTCTATATGATTGATCAGACGCAGCTCATTATATCTTATATTATATTAACTGATTCTCATACAAAACTCTCTTAGTAATATCATAAATATCTAGATATCTTCTAGTAAAATAATGTTATAAATCTACTTCTTTTACAAGAGTCAGAGATAGATTATAGTATTCAATTAAAGAAGAAAAATAACAAGAATTCTGAATCACTGTAAGAGTCTCTTTATAACATGTTCTGAGATAAATCTCTTCTTCTTTATAAGACACTTAATAATCTGTTAAATAAAGAATTTATATATATTAGTAACACTTTCACTACAGCTTTTATTCTCTTTATAAAAAAATCAGATGAAGAACTCTGATTCTGTGTAGACTATTAAGAACTGAATAGATTAAAAAAGAAAGATTGTTATTTTTTATCTCTTATTAATAAAACTTTAATATATATTAGATAAGCTCAATAATTTATAAAGTTAGATATTATTACTGCTTTTTATAAAATCTGTATTGCTGAAAGTAATAAATATCTTATAGTATTTTAAACATAATATAATCTCTTTAAATGAGTAATTATATCTTTCAGATTAACTAATACTCTGAGTATATTTCAAAAGTATATTAACTAAGTACTCTGAGATTTTCTTAATAAGTTTATATTTACTTATCTTAATAACATTCTCATCTTTACTGATGAGTTCAGAAAAGAATATTAAAAATATATATAAATAGTTTTATAGTGACTATAAGAAGCAGAGCTACTAATAGACATAGATAAGTATATTATTATTATTATTATTATGCTTTCATTATACTTATATACAAGCGGAGCTTATAATAAGTCCTTACATGATGTTAAATACAGGCCAAGTGTTGATTATACAGGAGGAAATACAGGTGTTGAGATTACATCAAGATAACAAGAACATAGAAAATACAAAGAAGTGACAATTAAATACATGCAATAATAACTTCTCATTTCAGAAACATAGAGTGATTTATTGAAGCAATTTGTACATCTCTGTATTTATTAGAAATCTAAGATGCTTGAGTTTCAGATTTAATGTATTCTCTGCAGGTTTCAAACTCACACATCTTAATTTTCCATGCCAAGACGCTATCAGATGGCCGCATTAACCATTCAGCCACTGAGACACATAGATAAGTATAATTTCAAAATCAAGAGTACAAAGTATTGAGATTGTATTATAGAAGCTAACAAGAGTATCTGAATGAACTCTGAGAAGATTTTTACTATTTTTAAATAAGAAGTCTCACACACTGTGAAGAGTGTATAAAGCTTCATTGAGTTTATTAACTTTTATCAATGATTCATATGAAACTTCTCAGATATTATTTAATCACTTACTGAACTTATTAAGAAGAACTCAGTATTCTGATAATTCACAGATATTAAAGCTATATTCATATGAATAAAAAAGATATTTATTAGCATCTCTCTGTTAATAATATTTAACTCTGACTGTGAGATAGTTATTAAAGCTGATTTCTGTGATTATATTACTGAAGAGATTATATTATAATATAATTATTAAAATCTTCTATAACTATGTATTTTTATATCTAAGAACTGAACTCTACTGAGTGTAATTATAAAATCTATAATAAGAAACTTCTTA
>NW_003101672.1:157902-176697 GCF_000003855.2 Blastomyces gilchristii SLH14081
CACAGATTCTTAACTTCAAAGTATCTTCAAGTTTGAGATAATCACAGATTATAAAAATCTCAAATATTTCACAATTACTTACAAGCTTACTGAACAGTAGATATACTAATTTAAACTATTAAGTTACTTTCATTTTATAATATACTACTGCTCTAATAATCAGAACTTGATAATAGATACTCTCTCATAATAAGAGTAAGATATATCTTTTAATATAATAGATATCTACTGAATAAACTGAGAGCATCAGCTCTTAAACCTGAAAATACTAGTTAATTACAATGAAATAACTCATAGCACTATATACATCTCTTTAATTAGAATACTTCTTCTTCAAGCTGTCACTGATATCTCAACTTCTCTTAAATCTTCACTGAATAAACTATGATATATAACAGCTTACACTGACAAACTTCTTCAAACACTTATTAAAGCAGTATATTAAGAATCATCTCAATTCTTCTCAGATCTATGTATAAAACCTAACATCTTAGAATACTTAATTAATAATAATAAGACTTTATAATTCTGTGAATAATATTGAGTCTCTTATTCTGAACCTCTAGATATCTGAATAATATAAGAAATATATAACTTGTGTATAATCAGTTATTCAGATTATGAGTAACTATATTAAATAATCTCTCAAGAGTTATATTAGCTTAAAATATTAAGCAGTATCAGATACTTTATTTACAACTATAATTATTACTCTTCTATCATTTTATGAAAAAATTGTAAAAAAGACTTACTAAAACTGTGCAACATTTCTGATAGAATCTGATAAAACATAGTTATTAACTTTACTATTAATCTTCTTAAGAGTAAGAGCTGTAAGAATATTTTAATTATTATTAATTAATTAAATACAGATATAATATTAAAATCTTATAATAAGATAAACACTGAATGAGTCATTAAAGCTTTTTTATAAAGCTTATTCTATCAGATACACAGCTTGCTAAGATCTATAGTATTTAATTAAGACTGTCAATTCATGAATACTTTCTGAATAAGAATCTATTAAATTCTTAAGATTATATATTACTTATCAATGACTTATCACTCTGAAAAAGATAATATATTAGAGTGAATAATTTAGACTGTGAAAAATTATCTTTCTAAGTTCTGTAATTATTTATAAGATGACTGATACAATCTTGTTTTATATACAGAAGTTACTATTAATAACTAAGACACTATTTTAACAGATATAAGTCTATTTCTTCTTACATATAATTATCATATAACAGTGTTAAATCTTTTAGAGATTACACAGTTCACACTGAACTCTCACAGCTTAATTCAGATTATAGATAATATGGTAATAAAGCTCTGAGATATCTACAATCGAGTAGAGATCTTCATAATAAGTATGAAATAAGAGTAAGAGAATTATATTAATGTTTGATAAGACTCTGCTGAGTAATATAAGATCAGAGATCTTGTATAACTGAATCTTAAGAATATATACATTATATACATATTTTATATATTAAACTATTATTATATAAAATACAAAGTAATAGCAGTTCTAGACAGTTATAAATAATATCTTAACACTTTATCAGAGATTTATAACATCTTTTATACAAGCTTGTTTCACTATACTATGACTGACTTGTTCTCTTCTCAACTGACTTTTAACTGACAACTGCTAGAGATTGTAAAAGAAGATAATAAACTTAAATGAGAAATTAAAGATATTCTTAGTAAAAGACTCTGCAGCTGTAACTAATAATATCTTATATAAAGAGTTAATTATAATTATCTGATCTGAATCTTAGACTCTGTACTATCTGAAACAGCAGCTCTTAACTGATGAGAACTACATACTCATAGTTCTATTACTTAATTCTCATTGTCAAAAGAAGAGAGTTAATATAGTAAGCTATGTATAATTAATAGATTATTTCATCATACTCTGCTAAAAGTGTATATTTCATGAATTTTATCTTGTATATCTGAAGCCTCTGTCAGAGCTCTTATTCTTCTATTTCAGAGCTTTATTTTATATAGACTGACTATGTAACTGTGTCTGAGATCAGAATCAGAATATTTCATTATTTCATTATTAATTTTATTAATTTTATTACAGAGTATTAAGATTAGATAGTAGTCTTATACTGTTTTAATAAGACTTACTATTTACTCTTATTATATTTGCAAAATAAGATCATGATTTTCACTTTTTAATTTAAATTCATTTTATTGCTTTAAATGACTTTAAATCTTATTTAAGTGTTATCAAACATTGTTACTTTTTAAAAAATTAAAAATAGTCTAAAAAAACCTTAAAATGTCTAAAAATCATAACTTTATACTAAGAATGAAACTAAATGAAATTAAATGAGATTACTTTCTTATTTTTTCTAAGTTATAGTCTCATTTTCAGATCTGATAAATAGTTACTTTGCATGTTTTTTTGATAATTAGTCTCAGCATGTAAGAGGTCTACGCCGAATAGATCGGTATAATATTATTGATCTTATATAACAAAGAGAATAACATTAGAGAAGAAAAGAAAGAGAAAGTGTGAAAATCAGTGATCAGAGTGAATATTTATACGCGTATGTAATTATATACGCGGTGAAGCTTCAGGGCGGAAGAATAGAAATTCCATAGGTTTTCAGCCAAGAATCAGTGACTGAGAGTTGAAATGTTAGAAATCTGTGAAGTGTAACAGAATAGTCTGTATGATTGATCAGGTGCAGTCTGCCACATTAGTCTCTTCTTTTCAGAAGTGATATAGGGTTGCGGGTGTGTAGTTCTCATCAGTCAAGAGCTGCTGTCTCAGATAACACAGAGTTCAGAGTTCAGGTCAGGCAATTATAGCTAACTCATTTCACAAGATATTGTCAGCTGCGGCTGTGAGATCTCTTATCAAGAATATTCTCAATCTCTCACTCAAGCTCATTATCTTCTTCTATAATGTCTGACAGCTGTCAGTTGAAAGTCAGTTGAGAAGAGAACAGGTCAGTGACAGTGCAGTGAAGCAAGCTTGTGTGAAAGACATTATCAATCTCTGATAATGTGTCAAGGCAGTAGTTATGACTACCTAGAACTTCTATCACTTTATACTTAGTGTGGTGATAATCCAGTGTATAAGATGAATATATGATTCATATATTCTTAAGATTCAATCATATCAAGTCTTCTATCTTATATTATTCAGCAGAGTCTCAGTGAACATTGATTTAATTCTCTTGATCTTGTTTTACAGTTATTATAAAGGCCTCTGCTCAGTCACAGACATCTCAGAGCTTTGTTACTATATTATCAGTGATCTGAATCAGACTGCAGAGGTTCAGTATGAACTGTGTAATCTTTAGAAGATTCAACACTTTTATATGATAACTATGTGTAAGAAAGCACAGACTTATATCTGTTAAGATAGTATTTTAATCATTGATAGTAATCTCTGTATGTAGAAGAAGATTATGTTAATCATCTTATAAGTAGTTATAGAACTTACAAAGATAATTCTTTACAGTCTGAATTATTTATTCTAATATATTATCAGTCTCAGAGTGATAGACAGTTGATAAATAGTATATAATCTTAAGAACTTGACAGATTCTTGTTCAGAGAGTACTCACAAATTAATGACTTTAATTCAATACTATAGATCTCAGTAATTCATATATCTGATAGAATAGACTTCTTAGAAAAGCTTCAGTGATTTGTTCAGTATTTATCTTATCACAGAGTTTTAATATAATACTCTTGCTTAATTAGTTCACAATAATCAGAATATTTCTACAGCTCTTACTCTCAGAGAGATTAACAGCAAAGTCAATTATTACATCTCATTAGATTCTATTAGAAATATCAAGCAGTTTCAGCAGGCCTTTTCTACAGTTCTTTTATGAGATAATGAAGAAATAATAATTACAGTTTTAAATAAAATATCTGATGCTGTTTAATATCTCAGATCAGTAGAACTTCTGAGAGATTATTTAATACAGTTATTCACAATCTGAATAACTGATTATACACAAATTATACATCTCTTGTATTATCTGAGTGTGTAAGAGTTCAGAGTGAGAAACTCAACATGACTTATAAAATTGTTGAGTGTTATTGTCATTAATTAAGTATTCTGAGATGTCAGTTCTTATACATAGTTCTGAGAGAAATCAGAGTGTTTCTTGACATATTGCTTCAGTGAGTGCTTGAAGAAGTTTATCAGTTTGAGCTGTTATATATCATAATTCATCTAGTGTAGATTTGAGAGAAGTTGAGATATCAATGTCAGTATCAGTTTAAAGAGAAAGTGTTCTAATCAAAGAAGTATGTATAGTGTCATGAGTTGTTTTATCTTAATCAACTAATATCTTCAGATCTAGAAGCTGATGTTCTCAGTTCATTCAACAGATGTCTGCTATATCAGAAGACATATCTTACTCTCATTATAAGAGAGTATCTATCATCAAGTTCTGACTGCTGAGATGATAGTATATTATAAAATGAAAGTGACTTAAGAACTCAGATCATTGTATCTGTTGTTCAGTGAGTTTATTCATAGTTATGAAGTATTTAAGATTCTTATAATCTGTGATTATCTCAAATTTGAAGACACTTCAGAGTTCAGAGTCTCATTCTTCTAAACAGTGTATAATTGTAAGAAGTTTCTTATCATAGATCTCATAATTGCATTCAGCAGAACTCAGTTTCTTAGATATAAAGACATATGATTATAGAACATCTTCATTATTATATTATAATATCACTTCTTCTATTATATAGTCAGAGAAATCAGCTTTAATAACTATCTTATAATCAGAATTGAATATTATCAGTAGAGAGATATTAATGAATATCTTCTTTATCTGTATAAATGCAGCTTCAGTATCTGCTGATCATTGAAATACTGAGTCTTTCTTAGTGAGATCTGTAAGTGATCTTGTGATATCTGAGAAGTTTTGTACAAATTGCTGATAGAAGTTAGTGAATTCAATGAAGCTTCATACATCTTTCACAGTATATAAAGCTTCTCATTTGAGAATAACAGAGATCTTCTCAGAATTCATTTGAATTCTCTTATCAGCTTCTATGATGAAATCTAAGTATTTAGTACTTTTAACTTTGAAATCATACTTATCAATATCAATTGATAGTTCTGCTTCTTATAGTCATTATAATACTCTTTGCACATGCTCTTGATACTCTTTTCTGAATTCATTGATAAAGATGAGAATGTTATCTAGATAAGTAAATATAAACTTATCAAGAAAATCTCAGAGTACTCGGTTAATATACTTCTGAAATGTACTGAGAGTATTAGTTAGTTCAAAGAGTGTGACTATTTATTCAAAGAGATTATAATATGTTCAGAATACTGTAAGTCATTCATCTTCTTCAGTGATATAAACCTTATAAAACACAGTGATAATATCTAGCTTTATAAATCATTGAGCTCATCTGATCTGTGCTAGAGTTTCATTGATAAGAGATAAGAAATATCAATCTTTCTTTGTCAATCTGTTCAGATCTCAGTAGTTCACACAGAATCAGAGTTCTTTATCTGACTTCTTTATAAAGAGAATAGAAGCTGCAGTAAAAGAGTTACTAATACATATAAATCTCTTATCTAACAGATCATTGAGTATCTTCTGATGAAGAAGAAGTTCATCTCAAGACATATCATAAAGAGAGTCTCACAGTGACTTGAAGTTCTTATTATTCTTCTTTTCTAACTTGATACTGTGATTCACTTCTGAGCCTTGTAAAGAAGATATATTTATAATGTTATCTTATTAGAAGACATCTAGGTATTCATGATATTATTGAGAGAGTTTTATGTGAGAATCTGTTATTATAGTATAGAATAACTTTTCTAGAGCTTTCTTAATATCAGCCAGACTGATGAAATAGATTGATACATGATTCTATTATCAGTGACTTTGTCAGTGATTTTAATGACTTCTTTTTCAGAGTATTTCATAAGCATTGACAGAGATCTGTGTCAGGTTCATAGTCTTGTGAATATTATCTTCATGAATTCTATCATTATTAGAGAATATTAAACTCCTGTTTCAAGCATTCAATAAAATGCCTTGTTCAGATAGTCAGACAAGTTCTAAAATGAGATTATAATCAAGATTATTAACTTTATATATGTAGTTATTATTATTATTATTATTATTCTTCAATTATAGATGTATGCAGTCAGAGACTATGACATCTACCTGAGAACTTTTAGTTCTCAGAGTTTTTCCTATATCTGTAAAGTTAACTATTATACATTCATCAATTTCAGATATGCAAAATCAGAAAATTCCAGCTCAGAATACAAAAACTGTTTACAAATTACAGTGTTTTAACATCTTCTGATACTTTGAAATCATTTGACAATATCATGACAAAGGAAAAGAGAACACAGTCTTAAAGATAGACACATTAAATAGATAGATAGAAAGGAATTGAAAGGAAAAGATAAAGTAAAGAGAGACTGTAACAAAACAAATTATTAAAAGATAGTATATAGCTGTTTTAACAGACTATATCTGATCAATTTCCTTCTCTTCATATTCAGATATTTCTGAATTTAGTCATTTTCTTGTAGCTGCTTGAGTTTCTGATAGAAAGTCTATTAAGCATTTAATTCCTGTCTCAGTTGAGAATAAGAATCTTATATTTAATTGATTTAGATCATACTTCTCTTTCAATCTGGCTCTGAGACTATTGTATAATGCACAGTGCATTACAATATACTCAGAATTCTCATTTGCATTGCAGAATGAGCATTTTATTGAGTCAAATCTATCATCAAATCTTTGTATATAAGATTTGAAATAGCCATGTCCTAGTTTCAGCTGTATTATAGATGAGAATATTTTCTTTTTATATTTAATTGAACAAGATTTCCACTTGGGTTTTGTTTCAAATCTTGAATAATGTATACTCTTCTTTTGTTTCTGCTAGCTTTCATTCCACTTATCTAAACAAGATTCTTTTATTTTTCTCTTTATAAAAGATCAGAACATAATTTTTTGAATAGATCTGCTTAATTCTGCACTCTTTTTTGCAGCTGAATCAGTCAATTCATTGTCATGAATATTCATATGAGCAGGAACTCAGTGCAGATGAATTATCAGCTTTAATATTCTTCTCTTTTGAATTTTCAAAACAGAGTTTAAGATCAGTTCAAGATTCATTTGATCATTATAAATCTAACTATTTCTAAGTCTTTTTAAAGCAGCTTGACTATCAGAGAATATTCATATCTCTTTCAAACTATTTCCTCTTTTATGAGATTTTATTTCAATGAGTTTGAAAGCTTTCACTATTGTAAATAGTTCAGCATCAAAGACTTCAGATTCACAGTCTAAATTTCAGTAATCTGAGATAAAATTGATATTATCTTCAGTATAAGCAATGCCTGCGCCTAATATATTCAAATTCTCATTTTTTGAGTCATCTGAATAAATCAGAATAGAGTCTTTTATATTGATTATAGAAATTCTCTTCAAATACTGTTCATACTCTTTCTCTTTAGATAGTTCACTTATTTGTAAGTCTATAAGAGATTTAAGCTTTTCTCTCCAGAGAGATAACTTCTCATGATCAACTTTTTCAACATTTAAAGAAGAAAATTGATTTTTAATCAGAGAGTATAGTCTGTACAGTTGAGAAGACATTTTCTTTGAAGAATTATTTTCATTTCAATCAAGAAATCTATTTCAATTGAGTTCATTTCCAGAGTTAATTGATGGAAATGAAGAAGAGACTCTTTCTCTGATTATATGATTTGAGTTCATCTTTATAACTCTCAGAGCATAGTTCATACAGGCCTTTTCAAATCTAATAGCAGGAGGAGGAATTGAAGCTTCAATTTTCATTGCTTTATAGAAGATGATTTGAATACTCTCAGAATTCTTCTCAAGGCTCTGTTTTGCAGACTTTGAAAGAGTTCAGTGAAATTCTCTTGATTATTTCACCAAACTTGAACTCCATAATCAGCTACTGATGTAATACAGGCTATATATAACTGTCTCATAGCCTGGAAGGATAGACCTCTCTCTGTATTTGATAGTCTGATTATGTTGTTCAATAGTCTTTCTGCCTTGACAGTTCTTTGTTGAATGTAATATTTAAAATTCAACTTGGAGTTTAATCATACTCCTAATCATTTGACATTTACACTGGGTTTAATCTCTCTATTTAAAAGAGTTAAAGATAGTTCTTTCTCATTGAATCTAGAAAAGAAATGAATTAACTCAGTTTTATTCATATCAAATTCAATTTAATTGATATCTGCTCTAACAAAGATTTCCTTTGCAGCTTCTTCAATCACTTTCAAATTCTCTTTGATAGTTTTTGAGCTGTAGACTAGACCAATATCATCCATATAACTTGAAGATCGCACTATTCTCATATTTCTATTCTTGAATAGATATGCAGTGTATATTGCAAATAAAATGAGTGAGATTGAAGATTCTTGCAGTACTTCTATTTTTATCTCAGTCTTGTCTTGTTTCATTTCATCAAAGAAAAGTTGTATAATTCTTGTAGACATAAAACAGTTAACTTATTTTATTAGAGAAAGTGACAGTTTTAACATCTTCAAAGTCTGAATTAACTTTGACTTTGAAACATGATCAAATGCTTCTTTTATATCAATAAAAACTGCAGTTGAGACCAGACCTTCATGCTTTGCTATTTGAATATCATCAACAACTGAGAGAACAGTGTCAATTGCAGTATATGTGTAGATATCTTCACACTGATATTCTTCAACATCTATATTTAATTTCACTATGTAATGAGTGCAAACATCTTTTGAACTATCAAATTCTGTGAGAAGTCAGAGTTTTGATAAGAAGATACACTGAAGATTATAATATCTTACAACTGAAGATTTTATCACTGTATAGTGATATAGACTGCTGTCTATCATGGCTTTCATATTATATATATTATCAATCACAGTAGATACAAGAATCACATTCATTGTTATTTTCTCTTTAAATTATTATTATCTGATCTCTTCAAGCTTCTGTTTATAAATTTGAACAGAAGTTAATCTTTTCCCTGTTTCATCAGAGTATTCTCATAGTTATCTTTCAAATCTTTCTCTAATGTAATGTAATTGATATGAACAGATACTGATTCATTCTTTAAACAAGAAGACACTAATCTTTCTCTTGAGTGTGAAGACACATAGATTAATCAGCAGTTGAAAGCAATATATTCTAGTTAATTACAGTTGATACATACTTCACATTGACATTGATCAGTGACTTCTTCAGAAGTGATCTCAGAAACTTAAAAGTCTGTTCAAACAGTGAAAACTCTTGCTTATACATAGATATTTGAATCTATTCAGTTCATGACATCTGCATCATTGCTGTTCTTTGATGTGAGTGTATAAGTCACTGAGATGTAATGTCTTCTATCACTGTTCTGTATACTCTTGAGCTTGATAAGACAGTTATTTAATATCTGAAGCTGTGTGTAGAAATCTTCATAAGTCTGATCTTTGTCTACACTTACATGAGTCTGTAAGAGTTCAAAAGTTAATATGTTCTTAAGCATACTAATCTTCATTCAATTCTTTCAAGATTGATCACCTGCTTCTAGAATCTTAATGTTAAAGTCAGAGATAAATATTGTAAGAGAAGTGTTTCTCTGTCAGACACTCTGTAACTAATCTAACACTTTCTGTTGTATAACAGTGTCTTGAAACAGAATATCAAGATATTTGATAATATTATCAGATATTCATAACACTGATTCACATGCTTTTATTCATGAATAAAACTTCTGTTTCATGTGATTCTTTAATTATTTATTGATATATCAATCTTGATTAATTAATGAACTGATGACATCTTCATCTACACTCAGTTTTACAAGCATTTTCATTCTTTATAATGAGTAGAGAGTGAGATCAGAAGTATTAAAATATATAAAAGTATCTAAGCATTCTTTCAGCACTTTTGTATTCAATTCTGTAGATATTGAAATTACATGAGTTAATTATTAAATCTCTTCATATTTGTCACGCCCCTGGCCGCGCCAAGGCCCCGCTGCAGTTCCACACGGCTCATCACTTCCATGTGAATAATTCCATCCATTCCGCAGACTGTCTGAACCGGTTTCTAACCACTCTATGACATCATTCAGATATATCATAGAAAGATCCGATTGATGAATATAAGAACCCTGCTTCTATACAAGGTCAGCAGATTACTCTTTCTTGGTAATAAGACACTGCTGAGATATCACTTCAGCTATTCTCACTCATGAAATGAGAGAAGAGTATTCACTCATTATCTATATAGAATAGCTAGATGCTGGCTTCTCATCAAAGAGATCAGTGATTCATTTTTCTTCTACTGAAATATATACAAAGAGTTACTGTATATCTTATACAATCTTCTTAGTATACTAAGTATTATATCTGTGATATTCTCATAATAACCCTGTAGTCTACAAGCTCACTATTCAAGTAAGATAGTCAAGCTCACTTATACAGCTTCTTAAACAACTATCTCTATATAATATCACTGACTAGTCATCACTTCAGTTCTATTATATTACAATTTGAATCACTTAATCTGATTATAAGTTTGAATCAGTCAAGCTCTAACAGATTAATATAGCTTCATACACTTACACTGAGACTGACCTGATCTCATTCTCTGAGAGAAACATCACATCATCTTCTAAAGTGTATACATCTCTACTCTGATAGAAATCTGAGATTTCTGAACTCACTGTATATTTTGACATGAGCTCTTCAATCACTCTGTCACTGCTGCAGCCTCTACATACCTACATCTATTATGAAGATAGAGAGATTAAGGTCAGAGATTCTCTGAGATATAAGAAAAACATCTTATCTGAATTTCACAGCTTTATCTGTACTCTTGAACAGAAATTCTGTCTTAATCTGAGTCAGTATAATACTCATAAGATATGAGTAATATACACTGTCAACCTTCTTGAAGACATCTCTGTGACTACTTGAGTCATTAAGAAGAGAGAGCTTGAGTGTACTAATACTATCATGACTTGAGAAGAATTCAAGAACTTTCTACTGAATTAACTCAAAGATCACTGTAATCACAGCTTCACAGTGACACAGTGATTCAACTCATTATATTAATAAGATGATAAGAATTCTTTCAATTTCAATACAAGATTTAAAGAATATTGAGAGGAATTGACTGATAATTTGAATCAATTAAAAACACAGCTTTATCTCATGAAGCTGACTTATAAGGTGCAGATAATGATATCATAATATCAGAGTTTATTAATCAATTATACTGAGCTTGTCAACCTGGCTTTCTGAATCTATTTGAATAATCAATTCTCTGAGAAAAAGGTTAATAAGATCTCTTCTAAGTAATCAATGATAGAATCTAAACAGCACTGTGACAGCTTCAGTGTGAAGAAAGTAAAGAAGAATTCTAAGTATTCTGATTCTTCACTCACTGTAAAGAAATATTAAAAAAGATTTAATAAAGATCTCTATTTTAACTGTGAAGCTGATGATCACTATATCAGTGATTGTAAGAGACTGAAGAAGAGAAAAAACTGAGAAGATATCTTCTCAAAGTCAACTTCTCTTCTGACAAATATATTCATGAAAGATAAAGAAGAGAAAGAAATGAAGAATTGATAATTCTTATATCTTCAAGTTCATGTTACAATCACAATGCATATTCTGAATAAGAAGATATCAGTGAGATATCTACTTAACTTCAGAGTGAATATTAACTTCATATTCTATTTCTTTTCTTTGATGAAGAGTTGAAAGAAGATAGATCTGTTAAATTATATGAAATTTACTGATGAAATAAAATGTCATCATTTTAGCATAATTCAAGTGAAGTGTGTGATCACAGACTCAGAAGAAATCTTTAAGAAGAGCAGTCTACTTCTTTACATAGTTAATATCATAGATGAGAACATCATTCTAAATCTTTCATAATTAAGAGAAAACAATCCTCTCATTGACTGAGTCACTCAAGTGTGACAGTATTATCTCACTAATGAAGAGACAGTGATAGAGAAATCTGAAGAGTTTTATTAAAAGAATCTTGAGAAAAAGATAGAGTCAATATACTGCATAGCAGATGATTGAAACTTGAGAACAGATGAAGAAGTTATCACTCTCACTATAAAATTAGCAGCAGTATTCATTATTGAAGATAAATGTACACAACATCTCTTTACAGATTATAAGAATGTCTTTTTAAAAAGAGAAGCAGCACAGTTTTCTGATATTAAGATATGATATAAAATTTGCCTTGAAGACAGTGTAACAGTGCTGTACAGATCTCTTTACAACTTATCTGTAAAGAAATTAAATGTTCTATATAAATATCTTAAAGAAGCATAATCAAAGAACTGAATACACTTATTAAAGAGTTCAGCAGAGACATCTATACTCCTTATACTTAAGAAGAATAGTAAACTATATCTATGTGTAGACTACAGAGGCCTTAATAAGATGACAGTTAAGAATCACTATTCATTACTGTTGATTGACAAGATAATCAATCAATTATCTGAAGTAAAGATGTTCTCAAAGATTAATATATGAAATATCTATCATAGAATCAGAGTTAATGAAGACAATGTTTGAAAAACAGCTTTTCATATCAAGTACAGTAATTTTGAATATCTTGTTTTATCTTTTGATCTTTGTAACACTTCAGCCATCTTTCAGATCTATATAAATGAGATACTGTGAGGCCTTGTTAATATCTTCTGCATAGTATATCTGAACAATATTCTAGTCTTCTTGAAATCAGAGAAAGAATATGATACTCATGTTTAAGAAGTGTTGAGTTGCTTGAGACAGTATCAACTCTATATAAATACTGAAAAATGCTTGTTCTACATGCAGAAGATTGATTTCTTAGATTATATTATTGAGATAAACAGCATTTTAATGAACAGAAGCCAGATCTCTGTCATTGAGAACTGGTCAGTATCACAGATGTATCACAAGATGCAGATATTTCTAGAATTTGCAAATTTCTACAGATGATTCATCTATATATATTCATAAATTACTGTCTCTCTTACAGATCTGTTAAAGAGAAGTGTGAAAGACAGAAAAACAGAATTATTTACTCTCACTTAAGACATCACACAGGTGTTCACTGAATTGAAATAAGCTTTTATAGATATCACAATACTGAATCACTTTAATCTCAACTTACTCAGTCAGTGTGAGACTGATGTATCTGAGAATGAAGTCTGTGAAATCTTTTCACAGTTAACACTGAAGATCTTTCAATGTTGAAAGAATCAGAGAATAATCACTTCTGAGAATATAGACAATGAATTGTCTGTAAGAGAAGACTTTTTCTCAGAGTCTATAAGATATTAAAAATAAAGATCAGTGATCTTCTTCTTCAAGAAGTTATCACTCATGCAGAGAAGATATGATACTCATAATCAGAAGATATTAGTAATTATCAAATTCTTTAAAATCTGATGACATTATCTTTAGAGTAGTAAGTACTCAGTGTAAGTTCTCACTGATCATACAAATCTGCATTATTTCTTGACAATAAAGAGCTTGACAGAATGTTAAGTCAGATGAGTGAAGCTGCTTTCAGAGTATAATTTCTATATTTAATACTGTTCAGATCAGCTTAACCTCACTGACACACTGTCTAAATAACCTGATTATAATATCATTGATGCAGAGAAGAATTCTATAAAAGAATCTCTGTCATTACTGTAGAAGAAGCTGACTGCAGAGAATTAAAATTCTCTAAAGCTCAGAAACAGCACTGATAAGACAGCTGCATAACTCAGTATAGAAAGTGAAAGAAAATTCAGATTGTCACAGAGAACTGACACTGAAGATCATAAGCTTCTTATATTATATCTTACAATTATTGAATTAATAAAGAATAAAACAGTCTACAATCTTTCAATCTGACTACTTTTAAAATTTATTAATAAGTTATAGAAGAGGAATGTCTCTACTGTAGCTTAAATTCAGAAGTTGAAGAAGAAAGAATCTGATTTAAACTTGAAAGAGACAGGCTCTGAGCAGAGCAATGCTGCTAAGAAATCAAGTCACTGATAACTAGAAGAATGTGAACTTCTACTACTGAATGATTCAGTCTTCATCTCTTATAGTAGAGCAGTGTATCAGAAGTTATTGAGAATTTATTATAATAATTTCCATGCAGAGCACTTCAGATTAGACAAGACTGAAAAGCTTCTAAAATATAAATATATTTGAAACAAGCTCTGAGCAGATGTCAAAGAGTATATTAAGACTTATAATATCTATCAAAGAATAAAGATTCTGCAGTATAAGCAATATAGTGAGTTAGTATCACTGCCTGTTTCAAAGAGCTCATAACAGAATTTATTAATAAATTTCATAGTTGATCTACTGAAGTCAATAAGAGTTAAAGAATATGACTCAATTTTGATCATTATTAATCACTTTATAAAGATGATCAGATATATCTCTACTTATAAAAAGATTAAAGTCTCTGAATTGACTGATCTGTTTTTAGATATCATTATTTATGATTATAATGCTTTGAAATCATTGATAACAGATTAAGAATTCCTCTTCATCAGCAAATACTGATCAGCTTTTTACTATTATTTTATAATAAGATATCTTCTCAGTACTGTATTTTATCTACAGACAGATGATCAGACTGAATATCAGAATCAGATACTAGAACAGCATCTTTAAGTATTCTATTTATATCATCAGAATGATTGACTCAAACATCTTCTAATTACTGAATTTATATATAACAATGTAAAGAATGTAATCTTAAAGATATCTTCTTTCTATACTTATTATAAATATAATTCTTTATTACTCAGTGACATTGCAGACAACATTTTAAAGAGACAAATAGATAGTCAGAATATTAAATAGATACAGAGAACAGAGTATCTCTTAGTATTAAAAGTAAAAGCAAGATTGAAACTTTTAAATAAAATTCATAAGAAGATGATGAAAAGTATTCATTATATTCAGAAGTAGTAGATAAAATACTATAATTAAAAACATCTTTTAATGAAGTTCTTGATAGAGAATTAAGTACTACTTTCAGCAAAGAATATCAAGATAATAAGACTATGTAAGAAGCTCAGTGAGTAATAGCTAGAATCTTTCTCAGTAATAAGAGTGATGAGTAAGCAGATATATGAGTTGAAATTACTCACAGAATTGAAATCAATTCATTCTATTTTTCATATTTTCTATTTAAAGCTCTATAAGTAATACTCTGAAATGAAGCTGTCTCAGCTGAATAATATTAAGATTGAGAGTGATATTAAATATCTTATAAAGAAAATATTGAATAAGTGAATATATTATAATAAGCTTCAATATCTTATTAAATGAGAAGATTATTTATTATCAGAGAATTTATAAGAATCACTTAAACATTTGAAAAATGCTGAGAAAGAGATTACAAGCTATGAGACAGCTAGTAGAGACTGCCTTATTACATATCAGAGATATTGAGTAAGAAATACTGCTTAAGACTTCTCATTTTTCTTAAAGAATTTTTTTAGAGATAATCTTATAATGATAAGTCAGTGTCTTATAAGCTCTGTAGCACTCTTCTTCTATTTTCTCTCAAAGAGTTTTTTAGAAGTTTAATGAGACTACACAAGTGTAAAATTCCTGAAGCAATTAATAAGAAAAGAAAGAAATATTTGAAATTAATAAAGATTAATATTATTAATCTGTAGACTGCTGCTATTCTAATAGAGCTACAGTCTACTGAAAAAGTAAAAAGAGAGATCAGAGTCTACTCATCAATAATCACATTCTCATCAAACTCATTCTTCATTATTGAAGTCTTCAGCATCAGTATCTTTATCTGTTGAGAAGTTAGTACTGCAGCACTGCAGAGAAGCATGCTATAGAAGAGTATAAGAGATACTGAAAGTATTAACTTATCAATTTATAAAACATCTCAGTCATCTGCTTTAATTAAAGTGAGATTCTCTTTAATCAGTGATTAATCTTTATAATACTTTTAATAACAGTACTGACTAATCTCTTCTTGAGATCAGTTATTCTGAGATATTTTTTCATCTTAAAGATTCATGCTTTTATCTTCTTTTACAGATGAGTAAGAGAAACCTTCTCAGTCTTGACAGAATTCATCAATACTTAAAGCTCTGAGATTCTCACTCTGTACTGCTTGAGTATCTGAGCTTCTTGTCAGAGCTGATATGATGCCTTCTTATAGAGTAGGTAATACTTACAGAGAGATAGAAGTCATTGTTATAAGTATAATAAAAATAACAGAAGTGAGAGAAGAAGTAGATACATAAAATCCTCTTCTTCTTCAGCTGCTTAGTACAGTACAGATAAATAATAGTGTTAATCAGAGATCACACTGAAGCCTTCTCACAGAGAGAAGATAAAGAAACTGCAGAACTCTGCAGACTCAACTCAGCAGCATTCTGAGCAGAACTCAGATATATTATGAAAGAGAAACTACAGATTGAGCTTCTCAGAGTCACTGTCTCTAAAATCAAGCTCTTTCTGAGATTCTCTTTGAATGACTACACAGGGTCATATATCATTATGTTGATTGAGAGGAAAGACAGCATCATAACAGTAGTGAGAGAGGCAGAGAACAGATCAGACACAGATAAACTAGTTAGCAGAAGAGATAACATCTCACTACAAGGCACAGCTACTATTATCACAGCTGTAAGAGATGTAGAAGAGAGAGAAGATGTGATAATAAAAGCAGTGCTTCTGCAGCTTATTAATACTGCTGTCTTCATCTTCAATCTAGCTTTCTTAACAGTCATGAAGACTGCAGCTGCATCATGAAGACATTTATTATTCACTAGAAAATGTTAGAATAAGTTCTTTATTATTCTTCAAGAATAATACTCTCATACACTCACTATTGTAATTAAGAAGAGAGAAAGAAAAATGTTTCACAGAGAGAGAAATCTTTTCAAAAAATTCTATTACTACTGTTAGCTTTGTCTCTAAAATATATCACTTTTACAGAGAATTTCATATATAGAACAGAATATAATGAGAGATCTGCAAGTCACTTATTAACTATATTTTTCACATTTTAAATTAATATATAAGCAACTCATTTATCATGCATTTGATTTGAATGAAGATGAGAAAAGAAAGATCTACACAGTCAGCAGAAAAACTCATCTATTTCTTTATACAGTATATACACTGTTAATTGATTGATAACTATTATTATACAACAAAGATAATTTCTAATCTGATAATCTTGAGAACATCAGAACTATGCTCTTAAAGAGAAGAGTATTATCATATCTCTGACTGTATTAAGACTAGACTGGCCGGCGGGACCATGAATTTCACATTTGGTCCCATTTGATCTGGTCTCATACATTTCTTGGCGTGAGTCCCACCAGGACCAAGCCTCAAAAAAATCTGAAAATGGACCATTTCTGAGAGAAATGGCATGAAAAATGACCAGATTTAATTCAAGAACAGTGAAATGAGAGTAATTTCTCAGAATAAACTGTGAAAGATGATCATTCTTTCAAAATCAGAATGGAACTGAAACTGAAGATTAAAATCAGTCTCATTCAGTTCATTCAGTGATTGCTTATATAATCAGAATTTGATAATGATTATTGATAATACTCATGAAATAACTAAATACATTCTTGTGTAAGTTTATTCTTCACTTTCTCATGAAAACTACACTTCTCTGATATACTGTGATCAGAGGTATTAAACTGTCTGATAATTTCATGTTTTATAATCATGAGTTTCTTGATTGTTTCTTCTTGTAATTGTTCTCAGTGATAGTAATAAATATCTTAACTTGAGTTGAACTTTCACTTCATTCTCACTTCTGTCAATGAAATTATCAGAATATCACACATTATCAGTGCAACAGTTGAATATGTACTCTCAACAATTTTTCATAACTCTAGAATTGATTTGATGCATAAATTTGTTGAATCATC
The DNA here is from genome assembly GCF_000003855.2 of Blastomyces gilchristii SLH14081. Lineage (NCBI taxonomy): Eukaryota > Fungi > Ascomycota > Eurotiomycetes > Onygenales > Ajellomycetaceae > Blastomyces > Blastomyces gilchristii. Next base: position 175,861 of record NW_003101672.1, read on the forward strand.
TTGAAGATAGCAGTCAAATTCAGTTTTACAAGCATGTAGTTTTACCTGATTTTCAGTTGTAATCAATGTATGCAAGTTCTGTTTCAAAGTTAGTATTATAGTTCTATGAGATATGAAGTGTTATTAAAGATTGTTACTTACTAGAGAATTGTATTTCACTGTCTTCACATCTCAAACATCTGCTCATTCAAATCTCTGATAGTTAACATTGTAGTAGTCTCAGATTAATTTAATATATGAGTCTTATTCCTCCTCTGTTCAATCTTAAGAAGTGTAGATATTAACTCAACAGAAGAGATCTAGTAGAGCTGCTATAGTATAGTACTCTGTAAAAGATTGTTCAGTTTGCTGTAGTAATATATCAGTTTATTTCTTACAGTAATAATAGCCTGCACTATAGCATCATCTCAGACTGAATTTCTTTTTGAGTGATTTAACTGCTTCTCAAGATGAGTAAATAAACTGTTATACTCTTATCAGACTGACTTCTGCTTTTCTGTACAAGCGATTGAGACTGAGAGTACGAGTTATAATCTGGCGTAGTAAATCATTCACATTTTTCATCTCACTACGGTTAGCTTTGTATATAAAATATATCACTTTCACAGAGAATTTCATATATAGAACAGAATATAATGAGAGATCTGCAAGTCACTTATTTGTTAAAACGGCGCCACGTTTTTAATTAATAGATAAGCACTTCATTTTTCATGCATTTGATTTGAATGAAGATGAGAAAAGAAAGATCTACACAGTCAGCAGAAAAACTCGTCTATTTCTTTATACAGTATATACACTGTTAATTGCGCGATAACGACCCAACACAACAAAGATAAT